>NC_045436.1:165804491-166044197 GCF_002776525.5 Piliocolobus tephrosceles | reverse complement strand
TAGATAGATAGATAGATAGATAGATAGATAGATAGATAGATAGATAGATAAATAAGTAGTTAATTTGAGACTTCTTACACTGCCAGTATTCCGGATATGGTGAAATTAATACTTTTTTAAAAGGTCCACTTAAAATAATTTTCTAATGTGTAAAATATATATATGACACTAAACAAAAGGCCTTGAACACAGTGAGTGCTTAAGACATGGTTGGTTTTATTATTTCCGTTGAATTTATTACCATTCTTTGTTGTTATTGTTGTTAGTAGTCACGGGAGTAGTACTATTATGTTAGATTTCACTGCATCTCCTCACATAGCTGATTTAACTGCCTGATAAATCAGAGTAACTGCTTCTTTCTTAAAGCAGTCTATTTTCGCACCTCTAAGCTTCATTCATCCTGTTCTTACAATAGCCAATAGAGAGTATCAGACTCTCTCCTTTTATCATCTACTTATGTACAAAATTTCTCCATAATTAAATTTTCCTGACATGCCTTGTGATATTTCTACTGAATACTCACTCACCCCCTAAATCTAGAAGTGACTTCTCCTTCCCCTGTGTTCCCATGCGTGTTGTCTATGTCTAACTTGCTGGGGTACATGCCTTTTCTCCCCTAGAAGACTTTAAACCTCTTGAAGGTAGGATCGAGTCACTTAAACTCTGCATTCCAGTGGATGCTTGCTGAATACACAACTTTAACCACCCAATTATAACAATAATTGACTCTACTAGTCAAAGGAATAGTTAATATGAAGATAACTTCCTCTAAATCTGCTCAAATCACAATCTGATAGGAAAAATAACTTCAGAAGGTATACAAAATAATGCCTTATTAGTTCAGTGGAATTAAGAATAGAATAAAGAGAATTAGGGTTAAAGGCACAAAGCCTTGATGTTTTGAGTAAAGAGTGCATTATTATTAAATAATTCAGGTTTAGATAATTTAATGGGAAACCAAAAAGATTTGCATATGGTTAGCTTAAACACCACTTACATGCTGTAACAAAAAGAGAATTAACTGTTTTTATCAAAACACCTCACTTCATAGGCAATTTACTCAATATAATTTGCATAATTTCTAGAAATATGCAAAATGAACTTAGTATGCATTATTCATCATGATCTCAAAAAGAGCTTTTGGCAATTTGCTACGCTGATATTCTTTCTCATTTGTAATCCTTATCCGCAAAAAAATTAATATTCAGCAGCCATAAGATTCTAAGATTTGGTGATAGCAAATTTTCAAGGAATATGGGTTTTAGAGTCATCAAATATTTTCCTAAAGGAGATGCACATAATGTACCTCATCCTTTAAATCCATCCAGTTAATTAAAATAAAATCATTGAAGTGACTTTGATAGAAATAAAATAGGCTAAGGAGAGGAAAAAGAGAAAGATCTCAAGAACTCAGGCAGCATGAGATATGGAAAATGAAGACTGGAAGCCAGAGGCTTGGGTGCCCCTCTGTCTTTATTGATAACCTTCAGCTTAGCAAACTGAAGATACTGAGGCAGTTTTATTCATAAAAGTGTTAATGTTCAGTCCAATGAGATTTATATCAGTAGAAATATGGAACCACTTATATGAAATGAATTATATACCTTTTTACATATATCTACTCAACAGAAGACCTTTCAAACATGTTTTAGTGAGATTATTTTTTTTCTTTTACCACCTCATTCTCTTAATTGGAGTATTTTTTGCTTTTGAGTTCTGTGAATTCCTTGTATATTCTGGATTCTAAGCTCTTGTTAAAGAAATCATTTGCAAATATTTTTCGCATTCTGTCGGTTATCTCTTCACTCTATTGAATTTTTGCTTTGCTGTGCAGAAGCCTTTTAGTTTGCTTTAATCCAATCTGTCTATTTTTGCTTTTTTTGTTTGTGCTTTTGACATCTTATCCATAAAACCTTTCCCAAACCAATGTCCTGAAACATTTCTCCAATGTGTTCTCCAATGTTTCTTCTGAAACATTTCTCCAGTGTGTCTCACATTACGTGTTTAATCCATTTTGACTTGACTGTTTTATATGGTGAAAGATACATGTCTAGCTTCCTTCTTCTGTTTATGGATATACAGTTTTTCCCAGCACCATTAATTAAAAAGTCTGTTCTTTCCCCAATGATGTTCTTGGTACCTCTGTTAAAAATTAGTTGCCAGTAAATATGTGGATATATTTCTGGGTTCTCTCTTCTATTCCACTATTTTTATGCCAACACTATGCTGTTTTGGTTACTATAGCTTTCTAGTAGATTTGATGCCAGGTAGTGGGATGACTCCAGATTTTCTCCTTTTGCTCATCATTGCTTTGGCTCTTCTGAGGGCCTTTTGTGGTTCTATACAAATTTTAAGATTTTTTTTTCTATTTCTGAAAAGAATGTCTTTGGTATTTTGATAGGGGTTACATTGAATCTACAGATTGCTTTGAGTACTATGATCATTTTAACAATATTAGTTGTTGAAATAAATGAATATGTGTGTTTCATTTTTTGTGTACTGTTTAATTTTTTCATCAGATTTTTTTTTTGAGACAGAGTTTCACTCTTTTTACCCAGGCTAGAGTGCAATGCCATGATCTCAGCTCACTGCAACCTTTGACTCCAGGGTCCAAGTGATTTTCCTGTCTCAGCCTCTGGAGTAGCTGGGATTACAGGCATATGCCACCATGCCCAGCTAATTTTGTATTTTAACTAGAGATGGGGTTTCAGTATGTTGACCAGGCTGGTCTGAAATTCCTGACCCCAGGTGATCTGCTTGCCTCAGCCTCCCAAAATGCTGGGATTATAGGGGTGAGCCACCACACCCAACTGTCATCAGATTTTTATAATTTTCATTTAGAAATATTTTACCTTATTAGTTAAATTTATTCCCAGATACTTTGTGTTTTTGTGGCTATTGTAAATGAGATAACTTTCTTGATTTCTTTTTCAACAAGTTCATCAATGGTATATAGAAATGCTAGAGATTTTCATGTTTATTTCTGTCTTGTTACTGTACTGTTTTCATTTGTCAGTTCTAAATATTTTTAGTAGAGTCTTTAGATTTGACTATATGTAAAATTATGTCATCTGCAAGCAGGGGCAATTTGACTTTCTCTTTTCTAATATGAATGTCTTAAAATGTCTTTCTCTTGTCTAGTTGCTCTGGCTAGCATGTCCAGTAATAAGTTGAATGAATGTGAAAAAGTGATCATCCTTTTCTTGTTCTATTTCTTAGACAAAAATTATTTCTGCCTTTTCCTGCTCAGTATGATGTCAGTTATGTGTTTGCCTTTATTGTGTTCAGGCACATTTCCTTCTATACCTATTTTGCTGCAAGTTTTTATCATTAAGACATGTTGAATTTTATCATATACTTTTTTCTTTTTTTGCATCTATACAAATGAATACATAGTTTTTTTTTCTTCATTCTGTTGATGTGATGTTTCACTTTCATTGATTTAGATATGTTGAACCATCCTTATATCTATGGAATGAATCTCACTGGATAACGAAATATAGTATTTTTGATGTTCTACTGGACCAAGTTTGCTAGCATTTTGTTGAGGATTTTTGCATCTATATTCAGCAAGGATGTTGGCCTAAAGTTTTCTTTTTTCTTTATGTTCTTGTCTGTTTTTAGCATCACTGTAATGTTAGTTTAGTGGAATGAGTGTGGAAGAATTCACTTCAATGTAATTTTTGTGAATAGTTTGAGAAGATTTGGTTTTAGTTATTCTTTAAATGCTTGGTAGAATTCAGCAGTGAAGCTATTCAGTCCTGAGCTTTTCTTGGCTGGGCCACAATTTATTGTTGTTTCCATGTCATTACTCATCATTGGTCTGTTCAGGTTTTCTATTGTTTCCACGTTTAATCTTGGAAGCTTGTGTGTGTCCAGGAATTTATCCATTTCCTCTAGGTTCCCTCCATTTTCCATTTTGTTAATATATAGTTGTTGTTCACAATAGTGTCTAATTATCCTTTGTATTTCTGTGGTAGTGTCAGTTGTAATGTGTCTTTTTTTGTTTTTTATTTTATTTATTTTGGACTTTTTCTTACTTTTTTAAGTTGGTATAGCTAGTGATTTCTCAGTTTTGTTTATCTTTTCAAAAAGCAACTTTTGTTTTTCTTAATCTTTTATATTTGTTAGTTTATTTTAAAACTTTAAGTTCTCATCTTTATTAATTGTTTCCTTCTACTAATTGTGTTTGGTTTGTTCTTGTTTTTCTAGTTCTGTGAGGTACACTAATTACTTGTTTATGTGAAAACATTCTCCTTTTTTGATATGGGCATGTGTTTACATAAATTCCCCTCTTCGTATTATTTTTCCTGTGGCCCATAGGTTTTGATATGTTGTGTTTTCATTTTTATTTCAAAATATTTTTAAATTTTCTTCTTAATTTCCTCATTGATTCATTGGCAATTCCGGATTTCCATGTGTTTGCATAATTCCAATATGTTTGTACAGTTAATTTCCATGTGTTTGTACAGTTCCAATGTTCCTCTTGTTATTGATTTCTAGGTTTATTCCACTGTAGTTAGAAAAGATACTTGATATTTTGATTTTTAAAAATTTGTTGAGACTTGTTTTGTGGCACAATTTGTGGTCTATCTTGGAGAATGTTTCATGTGGTAATGAGAAGAATGTGTATTCTAAAGCCGTTGAATGAAATGTTCTATAAATGTCTGTTAGGTCCATTTGGTCTACAGTGCAGTTTCTCTGGTGATCTTTTGTCCAGATGATCTATCCAATGTTGAGAGTGGGGTGCTAATGTCTTCGACTATTATCGTATTGGAATCTATCTCCTACTTTAGATGTAATATTTCCTTTATATATTGGGTTGCTCCAGTGTTGGGTGCATATATCTTAGGTATTGTTGTATCTCACGCCTGTCATCCCAGCACTTTGGCAGGCTGAGGCAGGTGGATCACTTGAGGTCAGGAGTTCAAGACCAGCCTGGCTAACATGGCGAACCCCATCTCTACTAAAAATACAAAAATTAGCCAGGTGTGGTGGGGCACACCTGTAGTCCCAGCTACTCAGGAGGCTGAGGCAGGAGAATTGCTTGAACCTAGGAGGCAAAGGTTGCAGTGAGCCAAGATTGTGCCATTGTACCCCACCCTGGGCAATAGAGTGAGATTCGTTTCAAAAAAAAAATAAAAGAAAGAAAGAAAAAGAAAATACCAGTAATATAATGAGATTTATTTTGTAAAAGAGCCTGTTTCTTTTTAGTTGAGCTATAGTTAGTAATTATCCTCTCAGCAAGAATAGATGGTTCGAATTTTTCATATCTGCTTGATTTATCAAAGATATGTAGAATGTAAGTCCCAAGAAAGCAAAGAAAAATTTTTTCTTGTCCACTGATGTATCCTAAGTACCTGAAACCATGTTTGGCATATTTTAGGTGTTTAATAACTATTAATTAAATGAACAGTTGAGTAAAAACAATATTTATAGAAACTATTCTTATCTCTTGTTTCTTTACTATACAAAAAGCTGGTTTCGTGGGTATTTCATCAGTGCAGTTACACAAGGGCCTGATGCTTAGAAGGGTCCCCTTTTTGGTTTAATGCTGTAATATTACTATCTTAATGTTCTTAATAAATTTATCTTTGAAAGTATGTTTTGTAAATGAAGTACTATGGGACAATAGAGAGTGTGCATGAGCAGAGGGTATACATGAATATGACTGTCCACCACTACTTGCAAGCCCACTTGAATATAGTGCTTGCCATGCACCCTTGCAACCACGAGCACAGAATTCCCATGGACCCATGATGTCGGGGCATTCAAGTCTCAAAGCAAATACGAAGTGAGTGTGTTACTTTTATACTGAGTAAGTGGGGCACTGACAGCCCGAAAAGGCCATGTTGTCTCTTCAAACCAGAACTCTCTTCTATCAGAAAGAAAGCAATGCCATTCTAAGAAACACAAAGGACCAAGAAATTGTCATATTCTTTCTTATGTCATTCATTCCTCCCACTAGCCAACAACTTACGATGAAAATTATGACATAAAAAGAAAGGAAAAGACAGGGCAACCCACAGTTCCTTTTTTTGAAAGTCTTTCTTACTTATCAGTATGCTGAAGGTAGAGAGTGTTGGTAGAATGCATATTTGTCAAAAAGTGAAATAAAAACAGTTGAGTTAGTTTTGTGTAGCATTTCCACTGTTCTGATAAAAGTGACATACATATGCACATATGACCTACAAAATATATATTATGCAATATCAGTGATTCCACATGTGAAGTAAATGTTACTACATTTCAGTTAACACTGGCACTATACACTATAACATGACAAAAAATCTATGCTAATATTTTAAAATGTATTTTTCTTTATTTAGAATGACAATAAATAGCAAATAAAATACTATACATGTTGAGAGGGATATTGTGGAAAAAAGAAAAACGTTCTCTATTCTAATACATTTAGCTAAACATTTTCTGCTACTTAAACAAAGGATGTTGCATTAATACTTACCCAATTATATAACTGACTCTAACTAGCCATAAGTACTACCTAAAGACTCACACAATCAATACAGCCCTCCAGATATGCTGGTCCTCTCTCTAGTGCTTTATCTTTGCATCTGTCATTCCTGCTTTCTCAAGGCCAACACTGAATTTTGAAATCAAACTGACTTGATTTACATGCTGACTGCTATTTTTAAGTGTATGACTGAGCCTCTACCTTTTCTTAGTCTTTACCTCCACATTTGTGAATGGGGCTTGCTAATACCTACTTTTTAGAGTACTGATGAGAATAAAATATTTTCTAGAAAGTTGAAATAATATAATATGTGTAAAACTCCTGCTATAAATGGCTTCAGGGCTAGCCAGGCAGGTAGTAGAATGGTTTGGCACCTTAGCATCAGCCAGTAGGTAACGTTGAGAACAAAAAGAAAAGAAAAACAAAAGAAAGAACTAAAGAAAGAATGAGCAGACAAATAAACAAAAGAGAAGGAAGGAAGGAAAGAAGGAAGGAAGGAAGGAAGGAAGGAAGGAAGGAAGGAAGGAAGGAAGGAAGGAAGGAAGGAAAGAAAAAGGGAAAAATACTGTAGTGGCAAGCCATGAGCAATGGAAAACAAGTTTAAAAAAATACTTAAAGCATTGTGTTTGACTAAATATTTCTATCACAATGGCTACAATTTAAAAGACTGACAAGACCACAAGACCAAGGGTGGGCACCACTGTGGACTGAAGAGCACTCTCATACACCACTATTGAAAATTGTATAACTACACTACAAAACGGTTTCTGGAAAAAAATTAAGAAATGGGCTCATTCAAAACAAATGACAACGTATGTCCACACAAGACTTGTGCACAATATTCATGTCAGCTTTATTATAGTAGCCAATACCTACAGGCAACTCAAATGTGGTAGTGGAAAAATTTCCCCCATGAAAATGGGAATTAACTGCTGATATAGGCACAACCTGAATAAATCTTAAAAAAACATTATGCTGACTGACCAAAGCTGAACATAAATGATGGCATGCTACATGATTCCATTTACGTAAAATTATAGAACTATAACTGTAGAACTACATATGAAATACTTCATCTAGAAGTATATAGAATCATACTAAACTGTAGTGACAAAAAGGAAGATCAGTGGTTTCCAGGGGCCAAAAGTGGAAGGTGGGAGTAACCCCCTGGAGAATATGGGAATGTCCTGTCTCTTGGTCAGTCTGTTAATTCTAAACAAATTTTAACTTTCAATTGCTGCAGTTTATTTTATGGACATTGTATCTTAAGTTGATTCTAAAGCAAATAATTGGGTGAGAAAATAAAGGCCAGAGAGACAACTCATGGACTTAGCCGTACGACAGACCAGCAGAGGGGCTGGAACAAATTCCCAACCTTCCTGCATCCTCAGAATAAACAACAAAAACATTTTGTTGTATAGCTGGTGGTCAAACAAATTATATTTTCAGAGAGTTCATCTCACAGGCTGGAAGTCTGCAGTCTATGGTGTAGATAGTAAATGAATGCTTGGATCCCTTTTCCTGCTCATCACAATTCTACTTTTACTACAACATCTTTATGTGGAAAATGGTTTATTTATAAGCCCCACTAGAACATTCACATCTTTGGTCAAAACTTCTTCAACTTTTCCAGGTGGTTGGCCTACTTCTCTGAGATCCTGAAGCACTGGCCACATGCTGTTATTGGAGCTTTTATTGCCGATACTGGAATTAGAGTTTTGGAGTCTGAAGTTTGTCTGTACTACTTATTATTGTGTGACCTTGAATGGATCATTAACTCTTTGGACTTCATTTTTTTCTCTATCAAAGGAAGAAAATAGGCCAGGCACAGTGGCTCACACCTGTAATCCCAGAACGTTGGGAGGCCAAGACAGGTGGATCATGAGGCCAGGAGATCAAGACTATCCTGGATAACATGGTGAAATCCCATATCTATTAAAAATACAAAAAATTAGCTGGGCATGGTGGCACATACCTGTAGTCCCAGGTACTTGGGAGGTGGAGACAGGAGAATCGTTTGAACCCGGGAGGCGGAGGTTGCAGTGAGACGAGATCCCACCACTGCACTCCAGCCTGGGCGACAGAGCAAGATTCCATCTAAGAGAAAAAAAAAAAAGGAAATAATAACAATAATAACGATGCCACATTAGTTTTTGAGAGGTAACATTAGATATGAAAAGTGTTAGGAACAGAACAGTTCCTGGCACTTGGTAAACAGAAATCAGTACGTGTTACTTTTTCCATTTTCATCATGAGCATTGTTATTTTGGACTGCATCTGCTCATGCCTATCTTTCCCATTATTCTAAAAGTCGCTTCTGGGAAGTGAGGATGCCTTGCTCTTTCCATCCCCAGCACCTGAGTTGGAATGGTCTCTAAGTGCATAATGAATAAGCAGGTGGGTGAGTCAGAAACTGGGCATCTATTCATAGTTCCTTGTTACTTGATAGTGACTAATGTGAACCTAGTCACGCTGACCTTCACAAGCACCGAGGAAATATCTTTCTTTTTTTCTTTGGAAGCAGTGAAGCTTAACCTTCATTTGTTAGGCTCTCCGCCAAGAAGAAGGCACAAAAGAGTACTTTACTCCAATTTATGAAGGCATAGTAAAAATAAAGGCTCTACAGAGATCCTGAGGGCATGAGGCTCCTGCAGCTGAGGCTGTGGATAACCAACCTGGTAGATGCTCCACCCTACTCAATGCGTCACACCAAAGCACAGCATGAATGCAGAGAGAAACAGAGTGTGTGTGGATTCTGCATTCGCCCTTTACAAAGAACAGAATAAATTGGGAAGAAGCTATAGTTCATGCAATGCCATTTTCAAAGCATAGCAAATCCAGGTGAGATTAGCAGAATAATGGATCCTAAGGGAAGTAGCACTAAGTGATGTGTACCTGGAGGGGAAATAATCTAAAGGAAGGTTGCTGCATTTCTCATGGTACGTCCAAAGGATGTTCAGGATTTCGGTATTGCTTTGCTTGGATGTTTATGCCTTTACATTAATTTGTTCAATGACTTTATATTTTTAAAAAATTTTTAAAAACTATGCCTATTGCAAAACATGGAAAATATGTTATCAAAAATATAGATTACCCCGATTCAAAAACAAACACGTTAAATTTTGCTTTATATTCCTAAAGTTTCCAATAAATTGATACTTATGTGGCAAGGAAAAAATTAATCAAGGAATTCTCAGACTTCACATTTTCCTTTCCTGTTAAAAAGAATTTTGTCTGGGAACACACGTTTCTCTTCCATTTCTTGTGTTCAGCCTTCTAGAGAGAATCCTTCTACCTCTAGATGAGCCCATTGGGCCTTAGGTTTTACTAATTAAGAAAAGTGGAAGGGCTACCAGAAGAAGCTTTGTTTGGAGAAGGATAGATGTTGAAGAGAATATTCTGGAAGATGGATCTGAGAGAAAGCTGAGGAATGTGCAGAAAGAAAATAAAAGAGAAAGGGAGCTTTCTAAAAAGCATTGTTCGGTGGAATGACATATCTGTATGGGAGAAAAATATGGAAAGTATTTGAGTCATTGTAAGTTATTTTTTGGTTGCCAGATTATATTTTATTGGCAAATAGTTTGGATTCATAACCCTTGCTGTGACAGAACTGGATCTCAGAGGTAACAACTTTTTAATGATATAAAAGTGGATATCAATGTGTATATAGAATAAACAGCATAAGTACAGGCACGGGTATAAATATAGGTGGCATAGAGCTAGATATGTATTCACTTAAGTATTAGCATCATTACAAGTAGATCTTGGATAGAATTGCAGGTGGAAACAAAAAGACAGAAAAGGAAACTTGACACCACATCATATTATTTTAAAAGAACTTTTCTCAGAGAATATAAAATAAACATAATTTTATATTAATAAATCTTTCAACTATGATTTTTTTTTCATAAAATGATCAGACATCCACATAAACCAGTTCAATTGAACAAAACTTCATTGTATTAACACACATAAGAAAATAAAAGAGGAGGCTGGGAGTGGTGGTTCACACCTGTAATCGCAGCACTTTGGGAGGCTGAGGTGGGCAGATCATGAGGTCAAGAGATCCAGACCATTCTAGCTAACATGGTGAAACCTCGTCTCTACTAAAAATACAAAAATAAGCTGAGTGTGGTGGTGCACACCTGTAGTCCCAGCTACTCAGGAGGCTGAGACAGGAGAATTGCTTGAACCTGGGAGGCGGAGATTGCAGTGAACTGAGATCACACCACTGAACTCCAGCCTGGCGACAGAGCAAGACTCCAAAAAAAAAAAAAAAAAAAAAAAAAGGAAAAAGAAAGAAAAAAGAAAAGGAAAGAAAAGAGGAAAACTCAACAATATATTTTTAAAGGAAGTCCAGTCCTCATGGATATTGAAAGTGGAGAGTTATTGAGATTCTCACCAGCTCTGGAATGTTAGCACACAGGCTCTGTGATATGGCACAAAAATACACAGATAGGAGCTACTTATAAACCCATTGTCTTTTTTCTTCTTTCTTTCTTACAGTCAGCTGTGAAATCCTTCCATGTGTCTAGCTTACATTTCTAAGAGAGGAAGAAACTGAATAATCTCTACATCTCATTGTTTTAGATGTTAACTATTACTTCAATGTGAGAACAGAGTTTGTCCCACAAATTCATGATGTGCATAGCTGGCTAGCATGAGGATACGTCATTGCTCTGGGCTGACAGAACAAAAGGTTACAAGATAATTGTATTATTTACACATGGTACCTTTGTTGTAACTGAAATTAGACAAGAGAAAGAGGTTTTGTTGGCTCATATAACTTGATAGTTCATGGGTAGTCAAGGTGCAGGTATGGCTAAATATATGTGGTCAAATTGTATTATTAGGAATATGTTTATCTTCATTTCCCAATTCTGACTTTATCTGCTTTGCCATTATTCCCAATTAGGCTTTTCCCGTGTAATAACAAAAATAGCCATCATTTCCAAGAGTTTTTTGGTGGAGTCTTTAGGTTTTTCTATACATAACATTTTGCTTGTAAACAGGGATAATTTGACTTCCTTTTGTCCAATGCATATGCCCTTTATATTTATCTTTTGTCTAATTGTTCTAAGACTTCCAATTCTATGTTGAATAAGAGTGTTGAAAGTGAGCTTCCTTGCCTTATTCCAGTTCTTAGAGGAAAAACATTCAACTTTTCTCCTTTCCATATGATGCTAGCAGTGGGTTTATCATATATGTCCTGTATTATGCTGAGGCACATTCATTCTATACAGTAAGTGCTTAACATCGTTGAAAGATTCTTGAAACTGCAACTTCAAGTGAAATGGCATACAGCAGGTCCTCAAATTATGTACTTTCATTCAACATTGTTATAACATTCATAAGAAAAAAATTGGTTTCCCTGTATGTCATTTCACTTAAAGTCAGTTTCCAAGAACCAATAAATGACGTTAAGTGAGAACTTACTATATCTAATTTGACAGTTTTTATCAAGAAGTGATGTTAAATTTTATCAAGTACTTTTTCTGCATCTATTGAGACAATCATATGGCTTTTGTACTTCATTATGTTATTGTGAGGTATCACGTTTATTGATTTGCATATGTTGAACCATCCTTTCATCCCTGAAATTAATTACAGTTGATAATATTGTATAATCTTGTAAATGTATTATTGGATTCCATTTACTAGTATCTTGTTAAGGATTTTTGCATCTGTGTTCATCAGAGACATTCGCCCGTAGTTTTTTGTCTTGTAGCATCAGGGTGATGCTGGGCTCATAGAATGAGTTTGGAAGAATTCTCTCCTATTCAGTGTTTTGGAATACTTTGAGAAGAATTTGTATTAGTTTTTCTTTAAAAGTTTGGTAGAATTCAGAAATGAAGCCATTTGGTCCTAGATTTTCCTTGGTTGAGAGATTTGTTGTTACTGATTCAGCCTCATGACTCATTGGTCTCTTCTGGTGTTCTAACTATTCTTGATTCAATCTTGGAAGGTTATATGTATCCATAAATTTATTTCTTCTAGAATTTACATTTTGTTGATATATCCTTGTTGATAATAGTCTTTAATAATATTTTATATTTCTATAGTATCAGTTGTAATGTGTTCTCTTTCATATCTGATTTTACTTATTTGGGTCTTCTTTTTTTAATTATAATTTAGGTTCTGGGGTACATGTGCAGAAAGTGCAGGTTTGTTACATAGTTATACACATATCATGGTGGTTTGCTGTATCTATCAACCCATCATCTACATTAGGTTTTTCTCCTAATGCTATCCTTCCCCTAGCCCCCGAACCCTTGACAGACCCTGGTGTGTGATATTCCCCTCCCTGTGCCACACCACTTGGCTTCAGCCCCATTTCCAGGGGAATGAATGGTTCTATCTCGCTGGTGTTCCAGGCTCCACTGGGGTATGAAAAAAGAAAAACACCTGCAGCTAGTTCAGTGTGTGCCCAAACATCCACCCAGTTTTGTGCTGGAAACCCAGGGCCCTGGTGGTGTAGGCACTGGAGGGAATCTCCTGGTCTGTGGGTTGCAAAGACCATTGGAAAAGCACAGTATCTGGACCAGAGTGCACAGTACAGTCCCTAATGACTTCCTTTGACTAGGAGAGGGAGTTCCCCGATCCCTTGTGCTTCCCGGGTGAGGCAATACCCCCGCTCCCCCCGCTTTGGCTCACCCTCTTTGGGCTGCACCCACTTTCCAACCAGCCCCAGTGAGATGAAGTGAGTACCTCAGTTGGAAATGCAGAAATCACCCGCCTTCTGCGTTAATCTCCCTGGGAGCTGCAGACCAGAGCTGTTCCTATTCGGCCATCTTGTCTCTTCACTGGGTCGTCTTTGTTTTATTGTGCTTAGAGAGATAGAGGAGAGTACTTGTCACCAGAGGATGGGAAACGGATGGAGCAGGGGAAACAGGGAAAGGACGATTCATGGATACAAAATTATACCTAGATAGGAGGAATAAATTTTCATTTTCTACAGTATTATAGAGTGACTACAATTAATAATAATTTCGTATATATTTTCAAACAGTTAGAAGAGATTATTTTGCAACTTCCCGACACAAAGAAATAATAAATGTTTGAGGTGATGAATATGTTAATTTCTCTGAATTGATATCTACATATTTTATACATATGTCACTCTCTACTTCATAAATATGTACAAGTGTTATTTGTCAATAAAAAAATTAAAAAGCAAAAGTAAAAGGGCCACCATAAGTGTTAGGCAATCCGTGTACCAGGAGAAAGATCAACCTCAACGGAAAGAGATTGTGCCTTTCCTTTAACTACAACAGAATTCCTGTGCTTGTTTCTGACTCACCCAAATTTATAAGTAATAGGCCTACTTCTGAGTCCGTCAATGTAGTTTGGAGGAGGAAGTAATCATACTGGCCAAACTGGGGTTCTAGGAATGGGTCAGCCCTACCTAAGCCGTATGGGGTCAAAGTCAGAGAAGTAAAGTTAATGAATACTGGACAGGGATAATCAACAGAAAGGAAACAGAGATATATACCAGCTGAGTCAGTGAAATTTGATCAAAGACTATTGGGAAAGGCCTGGTTAGTAATTAGGAAGAATAATAAAGAATGGTGCCATGTTTCAGGGATTGTCTCAGAAAGTCATTACCACTTTTAGGCCCAAAGAGGCCAAAAATGGAGCAGTTCTGGAATCCAGGGAGATATCTATGTAGAGAGGGATGCTTGAGAAGAGGAGGGGATGCAGTCAACCAAGTTTAATAGAGGGGCACAGTCAGCCAGTGATGACCTGACAGGGAAGTAAATGTTGAAACAAGTTCTCTGAACTCACTCTTCCTATTTCCTTTGAGTTCCTCCCATCCCAACTGCAAGTCACAGAGCAAGATAGCTAATTGTTGATTACTTTTACTTATTTTGTGTATAAAATAAGACAAGATCATCTCTACAGATAAACACTTTTAAGAATTTCATGTGCAAACTTTCAAATTCCTCTGTTTCTACAAAGCACAGAACCATAAGCACATATACGTATATATTCACATATATTTATGTGTTTCATTAAAAATATACATATATACAGAATCACATACATGAATACATAATTATTTGTATGTGTATGTCTCACACAATGGTCATTTCATGTATATTGCTCTGTAAGTTGCTATTAATATAATAAATTGCAGCTATCTTTCCAAGTTAATATATTTATATTTCTATTATTTTATTGGATATACAAAATTCTCTATAAGTTTTTATAATTTTTAAGCCATTATCCTCTTGAGAGACTTTTAGGTTGTTTCTGAGCTTGTGCTATTACATACATAGCTATGATATATTCCCATTTACATATCATTATGAATGTTGGGGTACATGTGTCAGGCTTATACAGATTTTTATGGTACTATCCTTCATAATTATTCTCTGATATTAAGTTTTGTACATTTAAACATGAAATATAGTGCTCTTTCAACTTTGCAAAATCTGCATGTTTCCCATCTGTGTTAATTTCTTATGCTGCCCTAACAAACTACAACAAACTTGTTTCCTTAAACAAAAGAAATACATGCCCTCACTGTTCTGGAGGCCACAAGTCTGCAATCAAAATATCAATGGGATAGGCTCTTTCCAGAAGTTCTGAGAGAGAAGGTGTTCCATGCCTCCCTTGTAGTTCTGGTGGCTGTGGACAATCCTGGGCATATCTTGACTTATAGCTCCATCATTCCAGCCTCTGCCTCTGCCTTCACATGAATTTCTTCCCTTGTGTCTATGTCTCATCCCTTTCTGTCTTTTATTAGGATATCTGCCATGTCATTAGGCTTAGTGTAGGCCCTAAATCCAGGGTGATCTCATCTCAAGATCCTTAAATTAATTATATCTGCAGAAATTCTAGTTCTAAATAAGGTCACTTTCACAGTACTAGGGGTTAAAATTTGAACATATCTTTTTGGGAACACAGTTCAACCTCCTACAAAAGATCATATTTTATTTCACCAGTATGTGACAATCCTTTCTTTTTATTATTTCTTTATTTTGTCTTTCTTGTATTGTTATTGAGTGTTAGTGCATTAGTCTATTCTCATACTACTATAGGAACTACCCAAGACTGGGTAATTTATAAAGAAAAGGAGTTTAGTTGACTCATAGTTCTGCGTGGCTGGGGAGGCCTCAGGAAACTCACAATCATGGAAGAAGGTGAAGCAAAGACATCCTTCCCAAGGCAGTAGTAGAGAGAAGTGTAGAGTGAAGGAGGAAGAGTCCCTTGGAAAACCATCAGACCTCGTGAGAACTCACTATCATGAGAATAGCTTTGGGGAACCACATCCACAATCCAATCATCTCCAAGAAGGTCCCTCCCCCAACACCTGGGGATTACAATTTGGATAATTCAAGATGAGATTTGGGTGGGTACACAGGGATAGACCATATCATTACACCCCTGACCCCTCCCAAAGCTCATGTCTTTTCACATTTCAAAACCAATCATGCCTTCCCAAGAGTCCTCCAATGTCTTAACTAATTTCAGCATCAACTAAAAAGTCCACAGTCAAAATCTCATCTTAGACAAGGCAAGTACCTTCCGCCTATGAGTCTGTAAAATCAAGTACTTACTTCTTAGATACAGTGGGGATACAGTCATTAGGTAAATGCTGCCATTCAAATTGGGAGAAACTGGCCAAAACAATGGAGCTACAGACCCCATGCAAGTCCAAAATCCAATAGAGCAATCATTAAACATTAAAGTTCCGAAATGATCTGCTTTGAGTCCATGTCTCACATCCAGGTTATGCTGATGCAAGAGATGGGCTCCCACAGTCTTGGGCAGATTTATCCCTGTGACTTTGCAGAGTACAGTCTCCCTCCTGACTGCTTTCACAGGCTGGCATGGAGTGTCTGTAGTTTTCCAGGTGCATGGTGCAAACTGTCAGTGGATCTACCATTCTGGGGTCTAGAGGATGATGGGACTTTTTTCACAGCTCCACTAGGCAGTGCCCCAGGGAAGACTCTGTGTGGGGGTTCCAACCCCACCTTCCCCTTCTGCACAGCCCAAGTAGAGGTTCTCCATGAGAGCTTTGCTCCTGCAGCAAACTTCTGCCTGAACATCCAGGCATTCTCATGCATCCTCTGAAATCTAGACAAAGGCTCCCTAACCTCAATACTTGACTTCCATGCACCTGCACTCCAAACACCATGTATAAGCTGCCAAGGCTTGGGGCTCACACCCTCTGAAGCAATGGCCTGAACTGTATGTTGTCCCCTTTTAGCCTTGGCTGGGAAAGACAGCACCAAGTCCCAAGACTGCACAAAGCATCAAGGCCCTGGGCCTGTCCCATGAAGCCATTTTTTCCTCCTAGGCCCCTAGGCCTGTGATGGGAGGGTTGCCATGAGGCCCTCTGACATGTCCTGGAGACATTTTCCCCGTTGTCTTGGTGATTAACATTTGGCTCCTCGTTACTTATGGAAATTTTTGCAGCTGTCTTGAATTTCTCCCCAGAAAATGGGTTTTTCATTTCTATCACATAGTCAAGATATAAATTTCTGAGTTTTTATCCCCTGTTTCCCCTTTAAACATAGGTGCCAATTCCAAACCATCTCTTTGTGAGTGCGTAAAACTGAATGCTTTTGAGAGCACCCAAGTCACATCTTGAACACTTTGCTGCTTAGAAATTTCTTCATCCAGACACCCTAAATTTTCTCTTTCAAATTCAAAGTTCCACAGATCTCTAGGGCAGGAGTGAAATGCTACCAGTCTCCTTGCTGAAGTGGAGCAAGAATCATACTTATTCCAATTCCCAAAAAGTTACTCATCTCCATCTGAGACCACCTCTGCCTGGGCTTTATTGTCCATATCATTTTCTGTTTTTCAGTCAAAGCCATTCAACAAGTCTCTAGGGAGTTCCAAACTTCCCCCATCTTCCTGTTTTATTCTGAGCCTTCCAAAGTGTTCCAACCTCTGCCTGTTACCCAGTTCCAAAGTTGCTTTCACATTTTCTGTTATCTTTATATCAGTGCCTCACTACCTTGGTACCAATTTACTGTATTGGTCCATTTTGACACTGCTGTAAAGAACTTCCTGAGACTAGGCAGTTTAAAGAAAAGTGGTTTAATTGACTCACAGTTCTGCCTGGCTAAGGAGGCCTCAGAAACCCTACAATTATGGCAGAAGGGGAAACAAACAGGTACTTCTTCACATGGCAGCAGGAGAGAGAAGTGCCAAGCAATGGAGAAAAAGTGACTTATAAAACCATCAGTTTTCATGACAACTCACTCACTATCAGGAGAATAGCATGGGGGAACCACCCCCATGATCCAATCACCTCTGATGAGGTTCCTCGCCCAACATATAGGGATTAAAAGTTAGATTACAATTGAAGATGAGATTTTGGTGGGGACACAGAGCCAGACCGTATCGGTTAGTTTCTTTACATGTTTGTTAGGTTATTCTTATGCTAACTGTCTGGGCTTTTTCATTTGTATTTCTTTATTAGTTGCAGATTTAAAATATATTATCAATAATAGATCTGTGTTGTATGATACATTGGAAGTATATTCTATCATTTAAACTTTTTTGGGGGGGGGTTTAAACTTATATTAAACATATTATTTCCTGCCACACAAAATATCTACTTTTTGCTTTGTCAAAACTGTTAATCAGTTTTTTTGTTTGTTTGTTTGTTTTTGAGATGGACTCTCACACTGTTGCCCAGGCTGCAGTGCAGTAGCGTGATCTCTGCTCACTGCAACGTCTGCCTCCTGGGTTCAAGCAATTATCCTGCCTCAGCCTCCCAAGTAGCTGGGATTACAGGCACCTGCCACCATGCCTGGCTAACTTTTTGTATTTTTAGTAGAGACAGGGTTTCATTATGTTGGTCAGGCTGGTCTTGAACTCCTGGCTTCATGATCCATCTGCCTCAGCCTCCCAAAGTGCTGGGATTACAGGTGTGAGCCACTGTTCCTGGCCAACTGTTAATCATTTTTGTGAAAAATTTTGGAATCTACCTCATGCTTAAAAAACATAAAACTTATAAAAATACTTTCCTGAAACTCATGCTAAATTTTTACCCTTTTGAGTAAACTTTGAGAGCCTTAATTTAGTTGAAATTAAATTTTTGTACATGCTGTATGGAAGAGAGCTGTCATTTTCCTTAACAGCAGTTTGTCCCAAAATAACTTATTAAATATCCTATTATTTATCAACTTTAATAAAATTTTTTTTATCTTTCAAACTTTTCACATGTTTTGCTATGTTTTTGGATTATTAAATCTACTTTATAAAATTTATTTATCTAAACTTTTCTATGCTTATCTATTACTGTTTTCTTGATAATGTTTTATAAATTATGTTTATTGTATAAGTTTGGCTTCATTTGTCATAACTTTACATATTTATGTGAGCACTCTCTTACATTTATTCTTCCAGCTGAAATGTGAAATTACTTGCAAAATTATTTTAAAAATTACAATTTAAATTGAATTATAATTTATTTATTATTTAAGATGGAGAGACATCATCCCATCTAGATGATAATTGTGCAGTTGTTAAAAACTTATCTAAAATACTTTATTAACATTGTATGTATTTTTCAGTATTGTCTTATATAGGTTTACATTAAATATGTACCTTCATATTTTATAATTTTATCTTTGATTTTTGCTTTGTTTTGTATTTTTTAGATTCGATTTGTTTTTCCTACATATATTCTAATTAGCCATTGCCAACATAAATGAAACAACTTGAATTCAAGTATTTGTTTTTTCTAACATGTCATCTGATTGAATATCCTTAATTTTTGGTTGAAGTCAAAAAATAAAACGATAGCTTTGATGGAGATGATAATGGCTAATATGGCTAATAGTCATTATCAATTAAAATTTTTCAAGCATCTGATACTTTGCTAATCACTTTACTGATGTTATTAGATTGCATCATCATAACATTCATGAGAGAGTGGTCAATATCTTTCTCTACAGATGAGGAAATGGAAGCTTAGAAGAGTTAAATAATTGCCTGCAGTCTTTCAGGTAACAAATATCTGTTCCAAAATAAAGTCTATTACTGACTTCTGAGGTCTATCATCAACCATAAGCCTATATAATATTTCCTCTTTTTTAGCTAGACACTCTAAAGTAATGCTAAATAGTAGTGATATAGTGATGAGACCCAGCATTTCTCTTTGGTTGTGAATTTGCTAGAATGTCTCAATACATTTACTATGGTATTTGTTGATGTCTAAAACCCTTTCTCAATTTTTAAGAAAAATTTTCTTTTACTTATATTTATTTAAGCTTTTATAATGAGTAACAAATGTTGAATATTATTAGCTTTTTTGTCCATTGATATCATAATATGCTAAATCACTAGAGTCTATTAAATGGTTTCCTAAAGTTACTATCTTGCACTTGGAGATAAGCTCTACTTCTATGTTGTTGTATTTATAGTTCCCTGATTGCTATTTGCTTATTTCATCGTTTTAAATTTATATAAGATTACTTCTTCATAATTTAACTTTTTAGTGGCATCTTTATCATATTTTGGAATGAAGATATGTAACCTTAGGAAGATATCTATCTTAGTCTATGCTATGAAATAATTTTATAACATATATATTGTCTATTACCAAAAGATTTGATAACATTTACCTACAAGTTCACATGAGATAATAAATTTTTAGGTTTAGGCATTGAAACCCTTTATATTTCTTCTATGACAATCTGTGCTGTATAATATCTTTGAATTTATTTTAAAAGTTTATATTGTCCTAAAATATTGCTCCCCTCATTAAATTATTTATATTTACTTTTATAAATGTTTACATAAAATTGTTTATAATATCTTAGTGGGATTTCATGTCTCTTTATTTTTACTGTAGTACATATTTCTCTCTTTTTTCAAAATTATAATTATCTACTTAATTTCACCAGCTTTTAATTTTATTAACGTTTCTTTCATAATAGGTTTGCTGTTATTTATAGAAATATTTAAATATCCCTTTTTTTCCTTTCTTACATTTAAATTGTTTTCAGTTCAATGTCAACTTATTATCTATTAGTCTTCCTTATTTATTAATAAGATAATTAAAAACTTTCATTTCTCTTCCGACTATGATTTTAGATGCATGTCATATGTTTATTTTACAATGAACTAGTTTTTCCTAAACTTTAAGTGATTTGGAATGACGATTTTATTTTATACCCATTTTATTCATTTAAATTAATTTTTATTGTAGACCATTTACACGTGGTTTATTATTTCACAGGACTCTGCTTTTTGAATTGTAGCAAAGAAAAAAAAATGACTTCTAAATTTTCAACACTTGGGAATTTATTGAAATGTTTATTTTATAGCCAGTTATATGTTATTATTTATTTACTTATCATTTTTGGGTTCCTGATTGTTTCTGGGTCACTGAGAAAATATGCATTTTAATAGGGTATGAACTCTCATGAATAGAAATTAAGTCACCCTTGTCAATTTTATAATGTAACCTTGTATATCTTTATGGTTTTACAATCTATCTGATCTGTCAAATTCTGACTTATATTGCTTGTATTATTCATGGATTATCCTCTTTTATTTATATTTTTCCAATGAAAAATATGCTTCTCTATTTTGACCAAAGTCTTAAATTTTGTGTTATTTAATATTACCATTGCTTCTTATATTTTATTTCTGTGCTTTCATCTTGCTAATATATTATCTTGTAGGTATTTTTTACTTGCAAGATTTATGTGACAATTCATTTCAGATGTGTCTGTTGTAAACAGTGCATAGGTAGATTTTTAACCTAATTTAAGTATATTCACCAATATATTGGTATAAAATCCTCATTCTTTAACTTTTACCTTATAATTTAAGCCTAAGCAAGTCATGAAGCATAAGGAGTCATTGCAAATAATATTAAACACTTCTTATAGCTCTCAATTATTTCTTTATTGTTTTTATATTTTGATTATCTTTGGCAAGCTTGCATCAAATAAATAAAGACCCATAAAGTAGTAAAAGGTAGTGTATATAGATACCTACAATCTTTTGCTTGCATCTTTACAATCTGTGTCCACAGAAATCGTTATTTTCTAATAGAAAAAAGCAGTAAAATATTTATATTATTCCATAATGAACCACTTAAATATACAGCCACCTTCAAAAATGAACTAGAGTTATAAATGTTAAAAAAGAAATGCCTCCTGATATTCTGAGTCTTTCCCTTCAGCTTTGTTTCTTGCTATGCTGAAATGTCCTTCAACGAAATTGTCATTTTCCCTAACTTTGTCAAAATCAGATTGCAAGAGAAAAACAAAGTGATGTGATTGAGAAGAAGAAATTGCTAATATAGCAGGAAAATAAATCCAATCAGGGCTCAGGGTAATCCTTGGTATCACCTATAGCAACTCTATAATCATACTGATGTAGAAATTAAGTCTCTCAGAGGTTAGACAGATTGCCTGAAGTTACATCGTTTCAGGAAGATCATTAAAACCACAACCAAGAATTTCTTTCTAAACGAGGAAACCTGGCATAGAAAAAAAGGTTATAGGTTTTTAATCAGTCAGGCTGGTGATATATCCTGACTTTACCCATGGTAGTACAAAGACAGACAAACTTGGCATCAAACCCTATGTCTTCATTTATTAATGCTGAAAATTTATAACGTTCCTTAACTTCTAAGCCTGAATATTCTCTGAAAACGTGTAGAATATGATCTATTATGGAGCACAAACATTGCTCTAAGGAATAGATTAGACTGCACATAGAAAGCGCCTAGCACTATGCCCAGCACCTAATTACTCCCCAACAAGTATTAGCTCCTTTCCCACTCCTTGATTAAACCAGTGCACAGTGGCTTTGTAGGAGTCAGATTATTTATAGAAATAATGCCTCCATGCCATTATTTGAATGCAAGACAATGCTGGTTGAGATAAATCCAGAACCCAGCTAAACAGACAATATAATCTTGGAAAGTAGGTGGGCGAGGATGGAAAATGAATGGGAAAGTTAGGGGATTCTATTCTCTTTCTTAACTAATGTCCAGGAAACACTCTTTTTTTCTCCTCAGGCATGAAGCTTGAACGTGACTTTTCATTTTTTTTAATTTCCAGAAAAACCTACTAGGTCCCAGAGGGAACTATCAAAAGGAATTAAATTGTTATGTTTTCCAGAGTTAGAAAATAAATAGAAAGGAGGTGTATATAAAGATTTTTTTCCTGATATTTTTGTTTTTTCCATGTGATTAGTATATAAAGGCCTTATGTAATCCTGCTACAGCATCATTTTAAACATTCACTTAATGTCTCCTTAGCAAGGCCTGGGAATGTATTTGGCTCCTTCTGGCATTGCCTGAGCCTAACCTTCAGGTTAGGCACCCATTGATTTTAGCTTCCATTGCTCTGCGAAACACATCTGGGTCCTTAATTAACAATTCTCTAAGTTGGAAACAAATTTGCTATTGCTGGAACATGTCTGATTGAAAGCACAGACATAATGCTTACAAAATGTTGGGGGTGGGGGAAAGTGATTGAAAGTAAGATTATAAATTACTCTTGGCTTTAGGCTTCCCTCAAGCCACGTAAAACAAAAAGCAATTATTTATCTTTGGAAACGGAATTAGTCTTTTTTTTCCTGTTATCTAATCAATGCTTATTATTCCTCTCAGCCTGGTTCTCCAGTAGGTTGGGGAACTTGAACGGAGACCCCACTTTTCTCGTGCAGTCTTTCCCACATTTCTTCATTTCTTTCTCGTTGGAAATGTTTCCAAAAATGGCACTTGGTTAGCACACAAAAGCCTTCAATATGTCAGGTGAAACAGTTCAATACCTGTAATTAGTGACCTTGTTTTATTTAAGTCTCCTTCACAGGAAGAAATTTGGTTTTATTAACCCTCCTTTTTTGGTAAATGACTGTGGAATACGAAGCATCTGCATCCAGCATTTTTAAGTACATCCTGAAAATTCAGAGAGGTCTAGGCTTAATCACACATAAGTGCACATGCAGTTGGTTTTTCTGTATTTTGCAATAATGTTGGAGGTTTTACCTCTGTGGTATGAATGTACCTTTGTCTTGTATATGTTGTTTGGCTTTCAGTAATTCACTTGGACACTAGCAGCATAGATACAACAGTGCAGATTCAAAACACTTCAAAGTATTTCATTTCAAATGTAAGATTAGGTTGCATACATTTTCTGCCATGATTAGGTAGTTTCGCAAATCAGCCTCTCTCTATTTTAACTCTACACAGTAGGCAAACTCTCCAAACCCAAAGGAAAAAAAAATAGCTCTTTCTTCCACTCTTTACATATTCTTCTTCTATATTATCATCTCTGGCCATCTACAACCCAGAAGCTGAGATTTAGTCAGAGTTGGCATCCCAGGAACTGTCTGACACAAGTCACTTAACATTCCTTGCTTTCAGAATCCTCGTTGTGAAAATAAAGAGGTTAAACCAGTCATAACATGGGGTTTCCTTGCTGATTCTCCAGCACAGGGGTCCTCAACTCCCTGGGCTGTGGACCAGTGTCAGTCCATGGCCTATTAAAGGAACCAGGCCACACAGCAGGAGGTAGGTGGCAGGCCAGCAAGCATTACTGCCTGAGCTGAGCTCCACCTCCTGTCAGATCAGCATTAGATTCTCACAGGAGCACAAACACTATCGTGACCTGTGCACACAAGGGACCTAGGCTGCACTCTCCTTATGAGAATCTAATGCCTGAAGATCTGAAGTGGAACAGTTTTATCCTGAATCCATTCCCCCGCCCCCAAAAGTTTCTTCCATGAAACCAGTCACTGGTGCCAAAAACGTTGAGGACAGCTGCTCCAGCACACTCCTCAAATCATGCTAATAACATTGCTTTTGAAAAAAATTAAAATGCCTTTCTGTTCCCCTCACTGGACTGAGGATTGAGGGACAACAGATAGACCTTTCCAGTGATGATTTTATTCTATATACTTCCAGCTCACCTCTGCCTCTAGTGGCCTTAACATTGTCCTGCCCCAGTGCCCTTCGTCTGTTGCAGCATGTGAAACCTCAGGAAACACACAATAAATGCTTGTGAAATGAATGGTTTCAGATAACTCTTCCTCCTGCAGAGATTCAATGATTCGGGTGTTTCTAAGAGGCTAGTGTACCCCCTTCAGACACCCAGAAGGAGAGACTAGTGCAACACGGAGGACAAGTTTGGCAGGAAGACTTCATTTCCTTTTTTGTTTTGTTTTGTTTCCTGAATATTACAGATACCTTCACCTCTCTCTCTCAGTTTTGGCTAAATGCCAAAACATGCTATGTATCATGGCCTGTAAAATACTAATACGAAGTCATTTTTCCCAAGGGAAAGTTAGGAAGAGATAGTATTCTTTCACTTCCCATATGATAAGGCACTGAGGACAGCCTTTATGATTAACAACAGACCAGTTTCTTCAACCACCTCTGCTCTCTTTACCCACAGACCAGTTTCCAACTCCTCAAGTTGTTATTTTAGTCTAGCAGGGATTCCACCAGTTCAGAAATTGCAGGAAGGAGGCAATATAAAAAGCCCATTAGTCCCAAACATCTCAGATTTCTTCCTTCAAAAACAAGAACATCAAGAGTCGAATGCTTGCCTCAATTGTTTTCTTGTTCTAGACTCCAGTATCCACAGGTGCTGTCAAAACTCTCTTGGAATTAGAGGCCATCTCTGCAAAGACCAGAAGGACCCACTGGTCCTTTATACCTTTATGTGAGTAAAGCTACTCTGCACACAGCCTCCTTAGTATTGGGAAGGGAGTTAAAAAAGGAAAAACATGAAAACTGCTGGGGTTTGAAGGACTCAAAACTTTACTTCTCTCTTTTTTCTTATGTAAACTACAGAATCAATTGAGAAATAGATTAGGAAGTTAGATATTAAATTGTTAGGTCTGCAGAGAAATGGGATGCCATTCTTTGAGCAGACTCTCAAACTGAAGTTCTGTGCCATGGTAGGAAGAGCTGGACCATGAAGGTTCTTCTTCACTGGGACCTGACACTACAACTGAAGTGTGGACGAGTAGAGAAAGTGTGCTCCCTGCAGGTAGGCACTTCCTACCAGGAAAGAGTGATTATTGGTCTTTCTCAGATCCCTGGAAGGAAGAAGAATCTACTCCAGATAACTCACACATAAGAATTTTAATGACAGAACTATTTGTAGAGGTGAGATTAGGGTTTGGGAAACAAAGGATGGGAGGTGACCCAAAGACTAGCAACAGTGGGAAGCTGTTACCACCATAAGGGCTTAAGGGACAAGAAGAAAATTGTGTGTCTGGCACACAGTAAAGACCAGGGCCTTAGAAGAAGAGCCACTCATGGGAGATACAGCTGTAGGAAAAACATAGCTACTTCCAGAGAAATGGGATCACGGTGGGAGGAAAGGGGGTGAGAAACAGTCAAAGAAAATAAATACACTGACATACTGTCTCCTGTGCCCCAGTCTCCTGTTGTGGGTGTCATTGGTCAAAGCCAAAAAGAAGCCAGAGCATTATGCCATCCACAGGGCTAATTTGCCCGCCTTGCCTTCACCCACATTGGTACACCGCAGGGTAGAGGAGGGTGAAGAATGAATCTAGCAAGAGCAAATAATGGCTTATTAGAACATCGACAAATAAGAAAATGTACATCCACTGGAAGAAATGGATAAAAGAGAAGAAAAATATGAGTGGGAGTACAGCAATTTTAATGGACTTTTGTTTTTTCCACTTGGAAAGATAAGAATCAAGGTAACTTTAAGTCATAAGTAAGAGCAGGTATTTCCAATGCTTCAGTTTTCTCTAGACAACCCAGCTTGCCCAGCCAATCATGACATTCCCCAGGATCTTTCACTGGTCCAGGCAGTTCTGCAGACCTTCTTTCTGCATCCCTAGTCCCAGTCCTTGAACAGCTCACTTTTATTTCTTTCCTTTGCCTTACACAATTTGAAGCACGTTTAACTGCTAAGTGCCACCAACAGTCTCTTTCCTTTTGGCTCATGCATGGCTGTTTCTCCAGAGTTGCCTTTCTCTAGCAGACCTCAAAATTCACTGCTTCTGTCATTATGCAGTATAATGTAGTGGTGAGGAAATGGAAAATGATATCAGATGCACACGCTTTCTGTAATGTAACTATTGGATCCCTTCTGAGGCAGGTATCCGCTAGTCATGAATAACCCCTCCGTGTTAGTGTTGTTGTATGAAGTCAATGAGATAATTACAAGATAATGTATCAATTTGTTCGGATGGGTACAGGCATACAGTGAAGCCCTTGTGATGGTTCATATTGAGTGTCAACTTGATTGGATTGAAGGATGGAAAGTATTGTTCCTGAGTTTGTCTGTTAGGGTGTTGCCAAAAGATATTAACATTTGACTCAGTGGACTGGGAGAGGTAGACCCACCCTCAATCTGGATGGGCACCTTCTAATCAGCTGCCAGCATGGCTGGAATGAAGCAGGCAGAAGAAGATGGAAGAGCAGACTTCTGGTCTCCATCTTTCTCCCACGCTGAATGCTTCCTGCCCTCAAGCATCAGACTCCAAGTTCTTCAGCTTTTGGACTCTTGGACTTACATCAGTGGTTTGCCAGGGTCTCTCGGGCCTTTGGCCAGAGACTGAAGGCTGCACTGTCAGCCTCCCTACTTTTGAGGTTTTGGGACTCAGACTGATCCACCACTCACTGCCTTGCTCCTCAACTTGCAGATGGCCTATCATGGGACTTCACCTTGTGACTCACATGAGTCAATTCTCCCTAATAAACTCCCTTTCATATATATGTATATCCTTTCATATATACCTTCTGTCCCTATATAGAACCTTGACTAATACAGCTCTCAATCTTTATTGTCCCTCACCAACCTTTGCCTGTGGTGTGCCGTTTTCCTGTAGCCAAACCTTCTTCTCTCTATGTCCAGTTATTGTTTGAGAAGGGGATGCAGGATCAGGGGGTTCATTACATTAACTTTACATCAGTGTTAATGCTGTGTTACTTTCTTTATATAGAGAGATGGAAGTACTAACAGTACTATGCTGGTGTTTTGTATCCTGACATTAAAAACCGGCTTAAAGTTCCAAACAAATTTACTTATCTTGCTTCTCCACTAATCTTTGACAAATTGCAAACCCTAGAGTTTCTATGAGTATAAAAAGAGGCCAGCCAGGTCATTACCCAGGGCTGTTAAAATATGGCCTTACAAGCAACTTCCTGTGTGCATTCACCCCAGCCAGAAATCCTTTTGCTATAACTTATCATGCATTATTTAAGTTGCTCTGAACATGCAGAGTAACTTACAATGCAGAATTATGGAATATAATGGAAATATCCTATGCATCACAATGTTCCCCTATAATTCTATGTCTGCCACAATAAAAAAAAAACTGCAAAATTACTTCTGTGGAATAATCCTATATACACGATTATAGCTCAGCCATTATTTCTGGGAACATTTTAATTCTTGGCTTTTCCTTCATCCAGCAGATTTTACTTATTCTTTCACTGCCTAAGGTATCAACTGTCCTTTTGATCATGGCATACTTATAAGAACAATCCTCCCTTGAAGCAGGAAAGGTATGGTGGATTACCAGCTACCATTAATGTAGTCAAGGCAATTTTGTGGGAAGGGATAGGTGAGCTGAGAAACTTCAAAGAATTTTGCCAATGTGCCTTTTAGATCTCTACATTTTCTTCAAAACTTATGTTGGTTGGGTTTTGTTTCATTCTAACCATGACAGCCTTGTGACATACAGAAAGAATATGGAAAAACTGATTGGAAATATATCAAATCCAGTAATCTTGATATTTTGATTCAGCAATCACAAGATCATGCAATCCAGTTTAAGACTTATCTCAATCTCTAAATTTAGAGATTGAGGATAGGATTTAAGCAGGAAGTGATCTAAGTGACATTACATTTTATACAGTTTATTTTTCTCCTATGTAGTATTTTATCAGGTGACCGTCAGTCAAAGAGGGAGTCAAAAGGACCCATGAGGAGAAACTCATTGGTTCTGCATCAAGGCAGAAATAATCTTTATACAGTCAAGTAATCTGTTCCTTCTACATAGAGCATGTGAATTATTGATGAAGCTATTCAACACTTTATTTCTTTGTGGCAGCCAACTAGGTCTTCCTAGTTACTTGCTTTTGTTGGCATTAAAATAAAATGTGTTTCTCCTACTGAGGACGTGTAAAAGCGAATGGGAAATTAATATGTTTTCTAAAGTCTATAAGCAAGGCATCATATGTCAAAAGAGTAAGCATTTGTAAGCCTAGCTGAAAAGATCCTTTACAATAAATCTTCATATAGCATGAAAAATACAACTCTGATTTTTTTTCTTCATGGCTTTTAGGGATTAACTTTTTCTCTTCACCATTTTCTTTTTGAAAATACAACTTTATTGTTTTTTGTTTACTTCTTTATGACTTCTCAACTCTTGACCTTGAGGGTAAATTGTAATGTCAGAAAAATCAGCCTTTATGCTTCCCACCTCTCACAGGTTCATATCTGGCTCTTGGGTAGCTCTTCTTCTCTACATACAAACTCTCAGGTTTTCTTGTGTCTTATGCTTGCCCATATCTGCTTGGGGAATATGTAAAAAGTGAGGAGGTATTCATTTTTTAATGATAATTATAACAACTTGTATCATGATTTCTCATGGGCTATTACCAGCCCTATGAGATATAGTAGCAAAATGTTATTATTGTCATTTTAGATGAAAGAAAATGAGCAGAGATCTTTATTTTTCTCTTTTCTTTTCTTTCTTTCTTCTTTTCTTTTTGTTGTATTTGTCTCGTTTTCAATGTCATCCTGTCATGAAGATGTTAACCTACCAACTGGAGACTTGATGAAGACCAGACAACATAGTGTTGATTGCTGGTGGAATAATTGGAAAAAAGATCTACATTCTGGGCTTAAGAATTCTTCTAAATGTCATTTTATCTATTAAAAAGATCTGTCCCCAATGTAATTCATTGAAGTGCGATGATTAGAATCACATTTATAACAGACTAGATTTTAGTCAGAATGACGTATTTAGACTTTTTTGGTCTTTGAAGTGACCTGTGAATCATCGCTTTTCGACATGTATTTATTGTGCACATATTACAGGCCAGGCTCTGTGTTAATAACCGGGGATAATGAAGGCAATTCAATAATGACCCTTTTCAACGGATGTTACAGTGATGATGGTAATTAAAGACTGACCAGCTCCTGAACTGGATTGTTAAAACAAGGAGAACCTCACTTATGGAAGTTGGGAATATGGTGTTTCTGAGAAGAAGGAGGACATGTCAGGCAAAGAGAAGGCTTATGCAAAGTAGGTAAAGCAGAAAATAGCAGGAGAGTTACAAGGAACTAACTGAGTCACGTAATTCAGTATACAAGGAACTAACTGACTCAAGTAATTCAGCATAGCAGGAGCAAAACTCCAGAATAGAAATGACTGAAGAAGTGACCGACGTTCACAATGTGCTTGGTCTGCCATTAGTGATGTGACCAGATTTGTGAGATTCATGGTTAATGGACTGAATTAGGTGGAGCGAGAGTGAGAAAAAAGAGCGTAAGACTTAAGACAATCAAACAAAATAAGCTGCTGACATGCTGAAAGAGGGGCCAGCCAATTTTTATGTCATACTTTCATGGCAGGAAGATATTGCTTCTTTTCATTTGTCAACTCAAACCCACCTTCATTGTCCCACTACCAAACACTCTTTCTTGAAGAAGTATTTTTATGCAGAGTTGGGCAGCTCACCTTTTGGGATTCCATAGAATGTTTCAATAGTCAGTATTCAATAGCTTATCCTGCATAACAATTCTAAAGCCTTAGTGACTGTGCTAGTTCTTGGGTTGTACATGAACACCATGAAATACTATGCAGCCATAAAAAGGAATGAGATCATGTTCTTTGCAGGGGCATGGATGAAGCTGGAAACCATCATCCTCAGCAAACTAACACAGGAACAGAAAACCAAATATTACATATTCTAACTCATAAGTGGGAGTTGAACATTGAGAACACATGAACACAGAGAGGGGAACAACACACACCAGGGCCTGTTGCAGGGATGCGGTGTGAGGGGAGGAAACTTAGAGGACAGGGCAATAGGTGCAGCAAACCACCATGGCACCCGTACACCTATGTAACAAACTTGCATATTCTGCACATGTATCCCATTTTTTTTAAGAAAAAAAATAATAAAATCATAAAAAAAAAAAGTACCTGAGGCTGGGTAATTTATAAAGAAAAGAGATTTAATTGACTTACAGTTCTGCAGGGTGTACAGGAAGCATCATGCTGGCATCTGCTTCTGGTGAGGTCTCAGGCAGCTTCCAATCATGGTAGAAGGCAAAGAGGGAGCTGGTGTATTACACAGCGAAAGTAGGAGCAAGAGAGAAAGGAGGGAGGTGTCACAAACTTTTAAATAATCCGTTATCCCATGAGAACTCAGAGTGAGCACTCACTCATCACCAAGAGATAGTACTAAGCTATTCAGGAGGAATGTGTCCCCATGATCCAATAGCCTACCACCAGATCCCACCTCCAACACTGAGGATTACATTTCAACCTGAGATTTAGAGGGGACAAACATCCAAACGATATCAGTGGTTTTCAACAACAACTAGTTGTTCTCATATAACAAGTTGACTTATTATTCCTGAATCTCAGGTTCAAGCAGGCAGTTAGGTTTGAGTTTGCCTCATATATGTTTATTCTTGGATCCAGGATTAAGGTATAGCCCTGATCTGGAAAAGGCACATTCTCATGAATGAGGGAAGAGTGAGAGAAGTCAAGCTTCTGCTCCGATGTAGCACATGTCATATTGCATTGGCTATGACAATTGACAAACCTAATGATGAGGCAGGGATGTATAATCATCTATTATGAAGGTGAGAGCACCACATTTTATTTTATTGTATTATTTTTTTGAGATGGAGTTTTGCTCTTGTTGCCCAGGCTGGAGTGCAGTGGCACTATCTCAGCTCACTGCAACCTCCGCCTCTCTGGTTCAAGCAACTCTCCTGCCTCAGTCTTCCGAGTAGTTGGATTACAGGTATGTGCCACCATGCCTGGCTAATTTTTATATTTTTAGTAGAGACTGGGTTTCATCATGTTTATCAGTCTGGTCTCAAACTCCTGATCTCAGGTAATACACCCACCTTGGCCTCCTGAAATGGTGGGATTACAAGTGTGAGCCACCATGCCCGATCATCACATTTATTTTAATAGCTACCATTTACTGAACCCTTATATACTGGGTGTCACTGTGGAGTATGATTTGCTTACTTTGTGCTTAATAATCACCAGAAATTTTGAGAAAGTGATTATTTAATGTTGTTTTGCAAATGGAAAAACCAAGAGCCCAGAAAAGCTCAACACCATGGAACTATAATTAGAAATTTTTCTTATTCATTGGTTTACTCATTAATTCACCTGTTATGTGTTATATACTCTTGTAGGTTCTGGAAATACTATGGTGAAAAATACAGACAGGGTCCTTGTTCTCATAAAGACTTTACACTAGTGGAAGAGAGGAGTCCATAAACTAATAAACATAGAAAAAATATTAGATTGTTATAACTACTATGAGGACAGTTAGAATAAGGTAATATTCTAGGTGTTGGCCATAAGAAATAAAGTTCAGGGATCATAGTCACTCCACATCATTTTCAGTACGATGCTGCCATATTTACCTTGTGATCTATCTTATATTACTTTTCAGAACTTTTGTTTTTATTATAATTAACATTTTATATTTTCACAGTTTGCCTCCCCAACTGAATTATGATCAAAACACAGAAAGATGCTATTTAATTTAGATATTTGTAAGGATCTGTTTTGTTTATTGCATTCCACTTTTGTTTATTGCATTCCACTGATTAATATAATATGTAGTATAATTATTAAGGTAATTTCCTAGATAATCCTTAAATAAATACATCATCCAATCCATAATTAAAATATTCAGAAAAAGCAACATGCTTTTTATTTGTTTTTATTAGCTGACAGCAGTTAAGGTATTAGGGATGATGGGGCAAAATATTCTCTTATGGCTTAGTATGTGCCTTTCCATGTATGGGGTTCTGAACTTGCTTCTTTGATGAGAGAGCATCTTTGAAGATGAGCAGATATAGTTGTGTTCTTAATTAATTTTATAACTTACAAATTTGTAAAAACAAAAGGATATGAAAAGGCCTATTTATCATTTACACATTAGGAGTGTATTACAAATGTAAAGCATGAATATCTCCTCCTTTACCAATTTTCTAGTTATCTCTTGGAAAAGACTATGCTAACTGTACCGTGATGTAGTAGAAAGAGATTTAGTTTTTGAGTTAGAAGATGTAGCTTATGACCATGAATTTCATTTCTGATTTTGCCTATCTATATGACAGAAGGTGAATTACTTAATCTCTCCGAGTCTTTATGTTTCTGTCTATAAAATAGTGCTAGTAATGACCAGATAGTCATAGATTACAGGACTGCTGAGTTAAGAGAATTTAAGATACAGTCATGTGTTTAAAGGCTCATTAGATAATTTTAGTAATAGCATTAGCAGAAGTAACAGCAGCAGTAACAAGAGTAGTAACAACAGTAATCCAACTTAATATAATAACTGTATAACTACTGTAAGACTCCAAGCAATGTGTCCATCCTCAGAATGACAGAAAATACACACTGCTGTCTTTACCATAGCACAGTGATCCCTTTCACAGTACGTGAGTATGGATACTGGATATGATCCTTCTGGGGACCACATGTTACATAGCAATCACATGGAAGAAGACTTCTTTTTAAGAAACAAACATGACTACCCTCTTGCTCACACACCAAGTAAAACTTGTACCACAGGGAATGTGCCCACTGCCTGGGTTAAGAATCTCTGTCAGAATTAATATACTGCTACTGATCGAGAAAGTCGTATCTCCAACTGAAAGGCACTATTCTAGATGTTGCTTAAAGGGTCTGTGTTGTAGAAGGAAGTAATGAGCTCTATGTGGGATGTACGATCGCCACAGGACTTTATTTATTCATTGGTTATCTAAAATTCAAATTTATGTGGGTACCCTCCACTTTCTGTTACTAAATCTGGCTACTCTAGAAGTAAGGGAAGAGAGATAAATATTGTCATACCAGACTTATCATAGTAGTCTTCACTTCTTTTAGGTCTTTGTAATGTAACTAAAACCAATTACCAAGCACATCTGAAAGGAACTTTATCCATCATTACAGAGAATCATGTATGTGGCAAGTTCCTTCCTCCCATTGCAATGCTGTGCAGTCCCCTCGTGGGTTAATCCTACTGCTCTCACCATATCACACCTTACCCAATTATGAGGAGCAGGGACATTTACAAAATAACAGGAGGAGCAGACTTCCAAATGGAGTTGTCATCTATTTAGAAATGTATATTCAGTTATTCTCTCAGAACATACTCAGCAAATTTTGTTACTACTACTTTATTTTGATCCTAATTTTATTCCTACTGCCTGCTTTGCAACAGCAAATACATGTTAGATGAATGAGTGGGTGAATAAATGATTGATTGAACAAGATGCCTCAAGCATATCAACTAAGGAAATGGAGTAAAGAGAACATTTTAAAGCAAAGGTAACACAGATTATGACTAGGTAGCTCTGTTCAGGAGCAATGCAACTCACCTGTTAATTAAGTCATTTAAGATTCCTGTGACCAAAAAAAAAGTATGCTTTTCTTTGGAGGGTTTACTCATTTGAAATAGATTCCACATCTATAAATGAATTTAATAATTAATATAATATGTTACATGAAACATAATCTTAGTCTTGAATTTCAAACCATTTGGGTAGCACTAACACAAGGATTTATTTATAAAAATATCCCTTTCTCCTAAAAGTCAAACCTATTTCCCCATATTTCACCACATTGTGAAAGAAGGTAAATCATTTAACACTTGTCAAGAGCTTACTATGCCCTACACGCCAGATTAAACCATCCTGGTAGAACGGTGGTGAAAAGTCTACATTAATCCTGCATACATGAATCCTCTATAGCTGTGACCACTCTCACCCATAAAAAGTTAATAACCCAAGTGTCCAGGTTGTTACCTAGTTCATCCTTTTCCATTCTTAGCTTTTAGAATTTCCTTGCACTATGAAAATCCAGTATACCTGGGAGCAATATATGGCCCAGACATTTCATTATAAAAAATCCACTACTGCTTGATTGGTCTAGATGCCACACTAACAGATTTTATTCTCTACTCTTGTTTTTACAACTAAACTTTTCATAAATGTATGAAACTGTGTCATCATCATTATTTCTTCCTAAACTACCTCTATTCTTAAATTTATTGTTCCATAAATCTAAAGGTTGTAGTCTTGTCCTGATTAATGAATTGTGTTTATGAATGATTGCCATAATTATGAGCAGAATTTATCAACAAATTGTCCTATGATTCACAACATAATATATTATAATATATTAGGCAGATGTATTGTCATCAAATATCATATTTATCTTGAAAAATGATAGCACTACAACATAATGGTAATTATCTAGCTCCATAGATAAAAATCAAAACATGCTTAGTAACATACTTGTAAAACCTGCCTCTACATAAAATAGAAGAACATGTGCAAATCATACCTGAAACAATTTGGAGTTCAAATTCTTAAAACAATTACATTTAAGTGATGCTTTTTTAAAAAAATTAAAAAATACTTTAAAAATACTTTAAAACAAAGAGATCACAGAGTGTCACTAGGTAGTTTTGTTCAGTAGCAATACAACTCATCAAAGTAACTGGCATATACGTTATACATATCCAGAAGCATAAAACGAATAAGAACTATACTTTTCATATATATGTGAGTTGAAAAACTGACACAGCTCTGTGTGCAATTGTGAAGCAGGCAATAATATACTGTACTCACTATGAGAATGTCAATGGCTTTCATTGACATTCTATTGTCACACTACTGAAAATAACTTTATACTTTCTAGCAGTGCTGCTATGAGTATTATTAAAGGTGACAGTCAGGTCATTTGAAGAAACAACAAAAATGTTTTCTAATTCAAATGTAAAAAAAATGTTTCCCATTGAAATGTATGACTTACTCTAAGAATCCATTTGTTAGCAGCCAACTCACATTTTTTCAGACATTTTAGAATTTGATTATTCCAAACCGTAACCCATGAGCATGGACTGTGGGTTTTTTTTTTAGTATTATTATTCTTTTTCGCTGTTGTTACAAAGCACTACACAGAGTAGGCATTTGATTGTTTATTGAATTGATAACACTGAGGCTATTTTCCAAGTTTAATCACAGGTTGTGAAAGAACTAGTGAATCTCAATCATGTCTTATTACATTACTTTGCTAGAGTTGCTGTAAAAAAGTGCCACAAACTGCATGGCTTAAACCACAGGAATTTACTGCTCACAGTTCTGGATGTTAGAAGTCTAAAATCAAGGTATCAGCAGGGTTAGTGCTTTCTGAGGGGCATGAACACAAATTTTGTTTCAAGCCTGTCTCGAGGGGCATGAACACAAATTTTGTTTCAAGCCTGTCTCCTTGGCTTTCAGATACCCATCACCTCCCTATGTCTCTTCATATCATCCCCATATGCATGTGTGTCTCTGTGTCCACATTTCCCCTTTTGTATGTGGACATCAGCCATGCCGGATTAGATTCTACTCTAATGACCTCATTTTAACTTAATTGCCTCTGTGAGGACCTATATCCAAACAAAGCCGCATTCTGAGCTACTGGGGGTTAGGATTTCAACATATGAATTTGGTAGCAGGGACACAGTTCAACTCATAACAGCCTGATCTGTGACTCCCCTAAAAGTCACGTCCTTCTTATATGCAAAATATGTTCACTTGTAAGATCCAACATCTTAACACATTCCAGTATCATCGCTAAGTCTAAAGTCTCCTCCAAACATCACTGAATTCAGTTATCGGTAAGACTCAAGGTATGATTCATCCTGGGGCAAAATTTCTCTTCATCTCTGAGCCTGTGACACCAGACAAGTTATTGTGCTTTCAAAATACAATGGTAGGACAGGCACAAGAGACACATTCACATTCCAAAAGGATGAAATCATATAGTAAAAAGAGGTTGCAGTTCCCAAGCAAATCTGAAAATTTTCAGGACAAATTCCATTAGATGTTAAGGCTTAAAAAAACACTGGTTTTGGCTTGGTGCTCTGCCACTAGACCCAACCTGAACAACAGGTGGCAGCCTGAACAACAGCTCAGAAGTTGGGACCCTTTCTAGAACCTAAGAAATGGCTCTGTTCTCCAGTAGGAGATGCTCTGCCCCTTGGGACTATGCCCTCTGGGTTTATGATGACAGTAAGAGTCTTCCTTGTCTCTGTATCTGTGGCACTGCTCACAAAGTCCTATGTTCTTCATTCCATCCTATTGCTACCCTTTTCAATCCAGGTTGATGGTAATTTTGCTTGTATACAGTTCTCAAACTCCTTGTTCCTGACATGGATGTCAAGAAAGAATTCATGAAAGTCAAAGCCATCAGAGAGAGTCATTAACAGATCTCTCATAGATAAATGCATCTCCATTTTTGCCTTCTGCTAAGATAGTTTATTGAATCCATGAATCACATATCTAGTCTGTTTAGTGAACAACTGTTTATCCATATACTTGGTCCTATTTCCAGAACACACTATCTCAGTACTCTGAGAGTCTTCTCAGTCATCAAGTTATGTTTTTTACTTAACAGTTTCTTCTTTGGTTCACCTCCTTCCTCTTGATTTTACTGTAATCAGCAAGGAGAACCAGACTGTGCCTTCAACCCTGTTTAGATATTGCCTCAGTTAAATATTCAAGTTCATCATTACTTAAAAGTTCTGCTTTCCACAAAACACTAGAAAACAACTGGGCCAAGTTCTCTGCCAGTGTTCTTTTTAATGAAGACTTTCAAATTTCTATTTACTGTATTTCAGTGTTACATTTTTCTTTGAAGCTCTCTGAGGTCAATGGACTCCTTTCCTATAACACTCTAAAGGAAACAAGTCACAAAAGAGACTCTCAGATGGCTTCAGGTTCTGAGAAGAGGAAGGCAATTTTCAAATATCCACACAGATCTCTGTGGAGGTGAGAGGGAGAATATCCTATTGCCTGGTCTGCCAGCCAGACTGTCTTAAGGCATGAGGAAATCAACAAGGATGATGTTCAGCTCAACTCAGTTCAGCTGTCTTTAGATCAGGGTGGCCCAAAGATATACGTACTGATTTTCCCAGAATATCCCCTACTTTGACCATAGAGTACACAGTAAAACAATTAGAATGAGGTTTTATTTTATTTTTTGTAATCCACAGTGCATGTGCATTTCTGTGGAGAGATGCATGAGTGGACATATGCACTTCTGTTGAGAGCAACTGTGAATGACCTGGCTTTCTTGGAATTCTCCAGTTCCCTTGTGGAACAGGTCTCTTAGTGAGATACCCATATGATGTGGTTTGACTGTGTCTGCACCCAAATCTCATCTTGAATTTTAGTTCCTGTAATCCCAACATGTTGAGGAAGGGACCCAGTGGGAGGTAATTGAATCATGGGGGCAATTACCCTCATACTGTTCTCATGATAGTGATCGAGTTCTCACAAGATCTGATAGTTTTATAAGGGGCTTTTCACCCTCTTCACTTGGCACTTCTGTCTCCTTCCCCCATGTAAACAAGGATGTGTGCTTCCCCTTCCACCATGATTGTAAGTTTCCTCAGGCCACCCCAGCCATACAGACCTGTGAGTCAATTACACCACTGTCCTTTATAAATTACCCAGTCCTTTATAAATTACCCAGCATGAGAATGCACTAATATACCACAACAAATAAACTTCTCAGAGTATCCTTTTAATTTTTCCTCAGTGAAGAACTGTATTAGTCATTTGAGGCTGCCATAACAAAATACTGCAAGATTGGGTGGCTTGGACAACAGAAATATATTTTTTCACAGTTCTGGATCCTGGAAGTTCAAACTCAGGTTTTCAGCATTGTCAGTTTGATAGGGATTTTCCCTTGAGTGACAGAAGCCACCATCTCACTGCGTGTTCACATGATCTCTTCTTTGTGCTTTTATGGAGAGAGTCAGCAAGCTCTTAGGTGTATTTTTTTTTTTTTTTATGAGGGTAGTGGTCCCATCACGAAGACCCACCCTCATGGGCTCATCTAACCCTAGTTACTTTCCAAAAAGTCTCATCTCCAAATACCACACTGGAGGTAAAGACTTCAACATATAAAATTGGGGGGAAACAAAATTCAGCCCATGGCAGGTGCCAGTGTCCCTTGAGTTTTTGAAATCACTGTTTTATTAGCAGTGACGTTCTTGAGGATACGTGAGAACTGATTAGCACACTTGGTCTTTATCCCTGCCATCAAATGATTAGATGGCATTTTTATCTGCATTAATCAGACATGAACTGGTTAAGCATTATTTTCTCTAGCAGTTGGTTTAAATATGAATTTGGTGTATTAAAATAGCTTTGTATCTGTTATTCAGCACAAATAATATACATTTTTGTATATTAATAACTTGGTTTTCTAGCATACTGGGAAAACAGAGCACGAATAAATACTAAGCTAGGAGATGAAGAAGTTGAGGGTATAGGTGGTGATGCCTATAAGCTAAGTGTGTCTCTCTTGCCCACCATCAGAGTGTAATATTGCAATATATTTTCTAAGCCCTAAGCCTTACAATGCATTCTATGGGCCAAGGGAAAATAAGTTATAACATATGGTAATGCTTATGCTAACTGCATTAATCTTGAAATAAACATACAATATGTTACACTTGACTATAAATATATAAACTATGAATTATTAGTACCAAAAATAGAAATAAAATATATGAGACTCACCACTTTTTTCATAACTGATATCACTGCATAGTTTCTCTTCCAAACATTTTTGCTTGTTTTTTTTTTTTATGTTTTTACTCTGTATACAGGTATAAGATAGCAGAAATTTACATTTAGAAGAAATTAATTGATCTGGAATTCTATATAGTTTCTTTTTTCCTCTTCATATTTTCTGCAGATAAATTAAATATTAACTATTAGCATATAAAATATTTTCTTCTTGAATAGGCTCTATGTGGTGGGAATCTGTTTTGAAGTTATTACTTTATAAAAGTAGACTAAACTGCAAGTATTTTACCCCTCTGCTTTCATTCAGTGCATATTTCCTAACAAGACAATATATGGCAAGTCTTTTAAGAGCTAATGGTAATGTGAGATGTATAAAGATCTTGGCTTAAGTGTTTATCTAATCCACTACATGGTCAGAATAAGGTGTAAGGTATAAATCCTCCTTGGAGAGGTAATGCAGTGCCTTCTCAACTAACATAGCTTTTACAAAGGCCTTGTACCTGCTGGTTCTTCTGCCTTGAGTGCTCTGTCCTAATGTCTGGCTTCTTTCGGTCATTCAGACTCAGCTCAAATGGCACTCCTTGAGAGAGCTCTTGTCTATGCACTTCTAGAAGCTAGTGATATTTGCTGTAGCATTCTTAAGTAACCACAAAGAAAAAAAAAGGAGAGGGAAATAGAAAAAAACTCTAAAACATCTAACAAAGAGTTTATTTTAAAAATTATGACATAGCCATATGATAGTATATTACGCAATTAATTATAAATGTGATATTCTAGGAAAATATTTCATAACCTGCATGAACAAACATGACAAAAGATGATAAACAGAATATATATATATATATACACACAGCAGAATATGCATATTCAGTAGACTCTCATGAAAAACAAAATTTGATATATCTATATGTATAGATATAGACATATTTACAAGCAAAAAGAAAACATGGAGAGGACACATCAAAACAGCCATTGTTTTTACAGTTCTCCATATTTTCTGAATCATCAATATGTATATTAATACATTCTTGATTGGAAAAGTAATAAAGGACATGAGAAAAATACCAGTATTAGGGCTATCTGGCTGCTAAAGTATCATGTACTTCAGCTCTGACAATACTTTTTTTTTTTAATCATTGCTTTTCAGTTAGCCGTTCTGTTGTCACAGAGATGCCCTTCAGTTGCTGTGGCAACAAATGAATAATAATCCACACTTGTGTAACACTTCACAGCTCACACATTCCTTTCTCATGCAGCACCTCATTTATGATCAACAAAAACTCAGGAAAGGTTCTGAGGGAAGCAGCTCTAGTATCCTCCTCAGTTAACAGATGAGATACTAGAAACCCAAGAGGTTGACAAAGTTGCCTATGGTTACACCGTTAATAACTTAAAGAGTCGTTGGAAAAATCTAAGCTCTCCAGGATTCATAATGCATTTCGAAATAGGTTTCATTTATTTGTCTATGTATACATATATTTATTTATATATTCATATAATTCAAATAAAATCTTTTATACAGCACAGGACTTAACAAAGTAAATTTGGTCAGGTTTCATCAGAGGTGAAGGACAAGGTCCTGTGGCCACTGTCCCATCCTCGAGTGCTCACAATTATTACTCCTCTCACAGGCACAGAGTAGTAGCTTCAACAGTTTCACACTCCAACAGTGCTCTTCTAAACTGATTCTAAATGTATGTCCTTGTATCTGTGCATGTGTGTGCATGTGTGTGTATGTGTGTGTCTTTATGCTGTCAATGCCTGAGAAATGTGAAGCTCCACTAAGATCTAGACCAATTGTCCACATATATATGATCCATAGAAATAAGACCATTGGACATATGGAACAATCCAGAATATCACTGTCCAATATAGAAACCACTATTCACATGACTCTGTTTAAGTTAATTTAAAATAAATGCAATTAAAAATTCACTTTGTCTGTTACACTAGGCATATTTTGAGTACTCAGTAGCAACAATAGCAACAACATCTTAGTGCATACCATACTGAATATTTCATATGAAGAATATTTTATCACTGCAGAAAGTTCTAGTGAGCAATGCTAAATTGTAGTTACTAAAGCTAAGGTGTTAGGTTTAGACACAACTGGTTTAATGCCAGATCTGTCCTGACTCCCTGAATTCTTCAGAATCTTCATCTGTAAAGAAAGCGTTGGTGATATTATTCACAGGGTTGTTGTGAAGATTAACTGATACATGCAGAATGAATGTAATAAGTTAAATCTGATGGATGTGAAAATAGGATTTAATTTTATCATTTTCCCATCATGCCACCCATCTATACTATGTCGGGTTTCCCTCCCCATCCCAAAGCCATAAATTGGGCTGATATCTTGGCTGTCATAAATTGATTACAAAAAAAAAAACAGAGATAAATGAAAATGTTATTATTCAATTTTTTGAATTTAGAATTTTGTCCTAGGTTTTTATCTGTACTTCAATTTCACATATAATTAATTATTCTCCTTTTTCTGCAACCGAAGTGTAATCTTTCCTAGTAATGAAATACCCAGTGGCTGTTGTGTGATCTTTCACTGTCAGGGTCAGTGGAGGGGATTATTTTAGAAGAAAATGAGCACAAATCTCACATCCTGGTGTTACAGTCATTTTTTCTTGGCCATTATATTTTCACTAGAGAGGGCCTCCAAGTCCAGGCTCTATGATACATTTTCATAGTCACCGCACAATTCTTTTCCTTCAGACTCTGCTTTCTGGCCATTGCAGTATGATCCTGGTAACTGCCTGCCTTCAGAGTTATATACGTGAGAAACAAAATATTCATCTTTACGCTCACACGTGTACCCAAACTCCAGAAGACATAACTTGTCGCATTTGCCCTTGCCCGTTGGCAGAAAGAGCGACCTAGTTTTCATAGCTCTGCGCATATTCAGTCAGTACCCACTAAATCTTCAGGAATGCATTTCTCAGAACCCTCTTCTCCTGCCTGGAGGTAAGTTAGAATGACATTTTCTCTTCCCCCAAGACTGGATGTGCAAGGGAAATACCAAATGTTTCTCTCCTAAGTCAAAAACGTCCTCACTTTTTGATTCTCTATCTAAAATTGCAGATTTCTAAATATCTCTTTAAAGATTTGCAGTGAGTAATGGGCTGATAATGTTTGTACCAGTTTTGCTATCTTGGAAAGCCTAGATGTGGCTATCACTGCTCTTTTACCTTTTGTCTGCAGCTAACAGGCCTTAGCAAAATTTCAGAGACAACTGAAAACATTCCATTCCAGACCTTGTAAGAGACTTTCTAAACAACAAGATGTAACATAGTTTACAGTGTGACTATATAATGTATTTATACACTATAAACACAGTAGCTATTACCTCCAAAATTGTCAGAAAATGTTTTATTATTGAGGCTACTATCACTGGTAAATAAATCTCTGGTCTAAGATGTATATATGAAATTACTGTGATATGACATCTATATAGATAGATATAATTCCAAAAATTTGTGGTTGAAAGTTCAAAAGAGACAACTACCATTTTTCTAGGTTTTTTCCTGAGTGCTTAGAACTGAATAAACTTTAAAAAACATGGGGGTCTGGAATGTAGCACTAAATATTATTGACCTTCCAATGATCTGACTAAAAAGCTTGCTGAAATTGTTCAGTGAAGAGAGCTCCAGGTTCCCTGGCTAAGTGACCTCACACAAATCTCTTATCTTCCCTAAACCTCTGAGAAAATGACTGACTTGGATAAGATCTGCTTTCTGACAAACTCATTCAAAATATCAAGTGTAACACATATGTGATTTGCTCAAATATAAGGAGCTCTTGGCAAACAAGAAAAAAAATGGTTGTAGAAAAATCACTTGTTTCGTTTATTTGAAGTCTAATATTTCAGCCAGCATATATGTAAAGGCAACCAGTTCTGCTCAACCATGATAGATGGTCCTTTAATAATTCCACATCAAATAGACTATTTTCTTTGTCATGTAAACGGAAAGCTCCCGTTAGCATTCATGAAATTATTAACAACAGACATCTCTAGGTGAGAAATATTGCCAAGTACCTCTTGCAGAGGATAGTTGTATCTTTGATCTTGCTAACCTATGGAGCTATTTCTGCAGGATTTCAGTTTTTGAGCAGCTACATTACTAATGCATTTTTACTTTTCTAAAATATGTGATCCAGAGTAACCATTATTTTCAGACTTCTTAAAATATGCAATAGCATTCAAAGAAAATATAGATCATAAGTAGCCTAAACACTGAATGACTTATTTGGGTGGCAGGAGAAGCATCCCCAGAGAAAACCATTATTAATAATTGTAATTAATTTTGGTGTGGCAATATCCACAAAGATATGCAACACTGAGCTCAGTAATTTCTTTCCAGATAATTCTTTCTGACAAATAATTCATTTGGTTTTCTAAGATATGTTAATGAGGTAAATAAAGTGCCCTAGATAGATTTCTCAACTGGTATAGAAAATTAAAAATGGCTGCCCCTGACTAATCCCTGTGTTTATATTCACAAATTTTTAATCACTTCTCGGTTCCCCTATAATATTTACTGCTTATTTAGTAGGGGTTTTGCTTGTCTTTTTTTTTTTTTCACATGTCTTAACTGATCTAAAGAACTGTGTGAAACACTAGCTCCTAATCTGTTGCAATGTCCATTTAATAACAATCTGCTTCAGTTCTATCCCTCTGTTTGCATTTGAAAACATGTTGAGTGATGTATTGGAAATATGCCTAAAGCATTGACAAGCACCAAAGAAGAAGCGTCCAATGTTCCTTCTGTAGAGGAGAGGGCATTTTCTGCTGCATTATGAAGAATGAATTTCATGGAGGGAGTACTACGTTAGGAATCAGTAAATTTATGTTTCAGTTTAACATCCTCCACCAACTTAACACACAGGTTTGGGTAAATTTAATGTGATCTCAAAATGCAGAGTGTGGCTTCCATAAAACGCAAATAACTCCCTGCCTCAACTACTTGCAAAACTTCTATCAGGACAGAAGGTGTTTATAGATGTAAATCGTAATGCAAATATTTCAAAAATATTGTTATTTTTAAAACACACAACACAGATAAGCATCATACTATTAAAATTAAGTATTTATCTTACAGGTGTAATATTAAGTTAGCAGCTGGTCCTTCTATTATTTCAGTGCTGGGCAGAATAAGCAATGATTAGTGATTAATAAGCAATGATTTCATAATGAATGAGCTCTGCCAATTTTGATGATTTAGTAACTTTATTAATTGACCCAAGTATACATTTATTTGTGCTGCAGAGATTTCAAGATGCTTGCTAAATAATTCCCTATTTGATTTTCTTTGATATTAGACTTTAGCTTTGCTTTGATTCAAGAAAATCATTATCTGAGTGTTAGAATTTGAGAAATCCAAACAATATACCCAGTTCATAACATCATCCTTCCTTCTTGATGTGTGTTAGTTTTTCTTATGCAGATTATCTTTCCTTTCTTTGTGCCTGGTTGTAATTCTCTCTCCTTTGATATTATTTTCGGTGACTTACTAAACTGTTTAAGCAAACTGAGGAAGCTAAAAGCCATCACGATATTGAAACTCAGTTTGTGCAATGAATGAAGGATCTAGGAAAGGATTTATTCTTCATTGGCACCTATGCAATAGGTTTAAATGACCGACTTCATTTTTGAAATCTACTGACATCCTCTATGCCAAAGCACTATAGCCATCACTCAGTTTGGATGGAGCTCTTTCCTTTTGAGGTACTTGATCTTTAGCATGTTCATTTATGCTTATTAAATTTTGAAATAGCTCTTTCTTTTGAATTATTTTCCTGGCACTCTAGTTTCTTAAGGATTGCAAAATCAAATTCTCTTCAACCCCATCCACTTTCCTGAAAATCTGTGTCTATTTCAACATAAAAGTCAAGGATATGACTATTTATTTCTGATATTCAGTCTGAACGTGTATTCTCTAGAAATCTTTACATTTTTCATTCTCTCGATGACTCCTAAATCATCTCTGAAATTTCAACTTTTTTGTGTTCTAGTGTCATGTTCTTATTTCATTTGTGAATATAAGCACTATTTCTCAGCAAACTAAACACTTTTAATGTTTTATGTAAAAGTTTATTCACTCTTTAAGAGAATTATAATTGACAGTCAATGTGTACTTAAATTTCTCTATACTCTCATTGTATTGGGTGGATAAATTGACCTTGTAGAGATATATCTGGAAGGATAATTCTCAATAAATCCTCCACTTCACTAGTCAAAATAATTTTCTGCTTGGGCACTGATGTTTCTAATGGCGTTCATTTTTTTCTTCCAAGACTGAGTGATTATAGTCATTTGGACATGGATTTCACAGTTTGTTACAATGGGACAGTTTATAAATAAGTAAATAAGATATCATATGCATCCCAAGTGTCAGATGAAGTCAAGCAGTGGAATTGCAATTAATATAAAGAGATTCACTAATGGAGAAATGCCAAACAATATCAGAAAGAAGCCAAATGAAATAAATTCATTTCCACTATACAAATGAACACAGCTCCAATAATTGTCCACCTGTCAAAAAAATAGTGAATTAACTATTAAAACATGTTGCCTAGGATTTTACTCTATTCTGTATTTGTACCCAATCTAGATTTTCTAACTACAAAAGAGCCATAATTAAATTAAAATTTGTGATTGCTGTCAGTGTGCCAGGAGAGCTACTTTCTTACCTTTACCTTTACTGAGCTCAAAGATCTGCTTATTCTTTATGACCAATTATATGCTATCCTGGTACCATGTCTTAAATTGTTTATAGGTCAAGTAACCAAACATTTTTTTCTGCACACCTTCATGATTCCCCAGAGACCAATTCTGGCACATTAGTAGTGATTCTTGATGCCCACTTCTATCCATTTCTTTCAGAAGCTGTATATCAACTGATTTTAATACTGCAGTATACTAGCATAACACATGCACAAAATTGCCCAGCTTGTAACAGGAAAACTTCCATTTATAATAAGAAGTTTGCAGTTTGATGTGTTTGTTTGTGGCAGATACATGGTAGTGATGGATACACATTATATTTATATGTTTAATTTTTTAAAGTAATATTTGGGAATCAAGGCAACCAGAATCAGAACAGAAATACAAAGCATTGTGTGGAACCCAAGAACATATTTGATGGAATCTGTATCCATAAGTATGAAGAAAGTGGAGACTAAAACTTTCCCCAAGTGAGAAGAACGTCTGAAAAGGTTTGTTGCTGGAAACCAGAGGCTGGAGTAACATTCTTGAGTGGCTGTTTAAGAAACCACTTCAGGCCGGGCACAGTGGCTCATGCCTTTCATCCCAGCACTTTGGGAGGTTGAGGCGGGCGGATCACTAGGTCAGGCGATCAAGACCATACTGGCTAACACAGTGTAACCCAGCCAAGCGCGGTGATATGTACCTGTAATCCCAGCTACTCGGGAGGCTGAGGCAGGAGAACCACTTGAACCTGGGAGGCAGAGGTTGCAGTGAGCTGAGATCGTGCCACTGTACTCCAGCCCAGGCGACAGAGCAAGACTCCATCTCAAAAAAAAAAAAAAGAAACCACTTCCATCCCTTGATTGTTAATTATAGGTACAAACCTGAAGTTGTACATAGCAAGAAAAATTTAGACACATCTACCCACTGTGTTGATGTCCCCATACCAATTTTGAGCAGGACCTGTGACTCAACATTACAGATATTGCAAAACCAATAGATAATTGTTGTAGCCACTGTCCAAGGTGGGGCCTCAATCTGCCTCCTGGTGTTCATGTCCTCATATATTGATTAGAGCTGCCTTCTATCACCAGTGAGGTACTGTGGAAACGAGAGTGACGTCGTACAAAATACATGACTTCCATCTTACTCTCTTTTGCATCTCTCACTCTGGGGAAGCCAGTTGCCATGTTAGAGGAGTCTCAAGAAACCCTATGGAGAGGTCAATTTGCTGATAAAAGGAAGCCTTCTACCAATAGGCACATGAATGAGCTATCCTTGAAAAGACTCCTACAGTTCTAGTCAAGCCCTCAGATGAATATAAATATGGCTGATACTTTGATTACAAGTTCATGGGAAACCATAAACAAGAGCCGTCTAGCTAAGCTGCTCCAGAATTTATGACCCATAGACACTGTGAGGTAATGAATGTTTACTATTTTAAATCTCTACTTGAATAAGGTATTAGTTCGTTTTCATACCACTGATAAAGACATACTTGAGACTGGGCAATTCACAAATGAAAGCGGTTTATTGGACTTCCAGTTCCACATGGCTGGGGAGGCCTCACAATCATGGTGGAAGGTAGAAGGGACTTCTCACGTGGTGGTGGCAAGAGAGAGAATAAGAGCCAAGAGAAAGAGGTTTCCTGTTATCAAACCATTAGTTCTTTTGTGACTTATTCTCTACCATGAGAACAGTATGGGGGAAAACTGCCCCCGTGATTCAATTATCTCCAACCGCATCCCTCCCACAACACATGGGAATTATGGGAGCTACAATTCAAGATGAGATTTGGGTGGGAACATGGAGTCAAACCATATCAAATAATTTCGTTAAAATTAGCATTAGGAAACAGACATCAAAATTAATTATTAGGTTAAGAATGCAGTTTAGTGAAACTAATTTGCTTAGAACATGCTGACAAAGGTTTTGAGATAAGTATGTTTAAGTTACTCAAAAAGATAAGTAAGGGAAAAGCATCCATATAAAGAAAACGTCAAACGGAAATGAAAAAGAAACAACAGCTAGACAAGGAAAAGAACTGGTTAGACACCTTAAAATGTTAAAGATAGTCATTGATTTAATCTTTTAATTCAACATAAATGATACAACACACCTGTATTTAATAAATTAGAAAATACATTCATTTAATAACAGATATCAGTTGTCCACATAATATGTTTCATGTGACTTGTTTTGAACCAATAGAAATGGCAAAGGAAATGGAATGGAAGGTACAAGATTATGGTTACCCGATTGTATTGTGTTAGATTGTAGCACCTGTCTGGCTGAGGTCTCTCTCTCCCTCTTTCTCTCTCTCTCTTCCCCCACCCTACTGGCTTCAAGAAGGTGGAACCTATGCTAGGAAATGACATGCCGCAAGAAAATGCAGGTGGCTTCCAAGAGATGAGGGTGGCATTTGACTAACAGTCAAGATAAAACTGAAATCTTTAATCCTACAGCTGTAAGAAACTAAATTGTGCTAAGTACCTGAACAAATTTAGAAGCAGATCTTTCCCTAGTTATTCCTCAGATGGGACTGCAAAATCCTGACCTGCAAAACCTGTGAGATAAATGTGTGTTGCTTATGGCCGGTACACATGTCACACTCAGCATTGATATTTAACTCCAGAGACACTGGGATTAGTGAGGGTCCTCCCTGAGACCCAGTTGTCTTTATTCTCAGCATTTAATGGAGTAATCCTTCATGTCTTTTAGACCTTGGGCCCATTTATACACTTCATTCCTGGTTTTCAGAGATTTCTACAACTAAGACCTCAATTCCTTTTCAGAGAATATTGCTGCTTATATACCATCCATCTTCAGGGATTTACTTTCCACTAGTGACCCTGTTCAACTTGATTCAATAAGAGCAAGAATATTTTCTTCAGGCTGCGTTCAAACTCACCTTTTTTTTTTTTTTTTTCTCTCTGCAGCTGTAAGAACTCCCAGCTCCTTGGAGACTTTTAAGAACAAACTGAAAATGCTCTTATTTGTCTAGGCTTAGCTGTTGTCTAATAAGCTAAGAGTGCATTTTATATTGTATTTTCATCATAGCCCTTTGAAACGCTTTGCATAAAAGACCCTTTATAACTGTCTCTGCCCTTCCTCTCTTGCCTATAGAAGTAAATTCTGCACCAGGGAGAAGGACTATTTATTTCACCTCCTCCTGTTCTCACCCTCCTCCCCATTTACTACTTCTCCATTTTTGGTGAAAGGCACTTGATTGAAGGAAACTTGCCAGCAGCACTCCCTTTTAACTCCTTCATGCCTGCCTCCGGCCAGCTCTCTGGGCTTTTAGAAAGAGCTAGCCAAGATGAAAACCCTTCTTGGTTGTAAAGGTCCCATATGAATGTATAGTCTTTGGGCACGTAATTCTACCATTCACCGATGACAGATATAAAAAGCCAGCATCATATTAAAAAAGAGGTGCTACTTTCCTTAGGACAAACAAAACAGAGTCTAGAACATTATTGAAATTGCTGATTAAATTATTGTGATGCTCATATAGAAAGTATTACATGGTACAGAAATAAAAGAGATGAAAAACAACTTATTAGGTGTCTCTATGGTTTTAGACTTTGTATATTTGATACATCATTTGATCATCAAAGCCAGCTAAAATTGATATTGTTGTGTTTACAGATGGGAACACAAAGCCTGAGTTTGGTAAATTGTCTCCAAACAATAGTCATTAGCACATCCAAGGTCTGTATAACTTCCTTTACATTCCAAACCCTTGGTTCCAAAACTAGCTGTTTTATCTTTGGTCAAATAAATTATCTGTGCTTGAGTTTTTTTAATTATTTGCCTCATCTATTGCTGTATAACAAATTGCCACAAGCATAAGAGCTTAAAACAACACACGTTTCTTAAAAGAACTCATGGTTTCTGCAGGTTAGAACTCTGGGCATGGCTTAGCTGGGTCCTCTACTTCAAGTCTCCCAGGTTGGAATCAAAGCAGCCTGATCTGCATTCTCATCTAATAAATGACCAGGGAAAGAACTGCATCTACACTTGTTCAGGGAGTTAGCACAATTTAGTTTTTTGCAGTTGTTGGACCAAAGATCTGTATTATCCTGTCTAATAGCTAGAGAACATTTTCATATACTAGAAGCCACCTATAGTTCTTTTACACACGAGGCTTTCCAGTGTGGGTTCAACCTCTTTGAAAGCAACTAGAGAGAGAGAGGCATTGGGACTCTAGGAAGAAAGATGCTACGATCTAATACAATATAATCACATATCCCTAATCTTGTACATCCCATTCCCTTTGCTATTTCAATTGGTTCAAAGCAAGTCACACCCAAGAAGAGGGGATCACATGAACTCCAAGAGGCAGAGATCATGGGACTACCTTAAGAGTCTGTTGGCCACATAAGTAAAAAGAGTTATCAGTAATTCATTATGTTGTTGTAACATTATTGTGATATTACCAGACCCAAAGTAAGTGCCCAATGAATATGATGTACTAATTTAAGCTAAGACTTTTTTTCTTACAAAAAGTATATAAAAATAGAAGCAGTATAAGAAATAAACAAAGGTTCACCTCTTCATTACAATGAAGAAACAAAAAATACCTTGCCTTCACAATTACTTCCTCCTAAAGCAACTGACTTACGTCTTCACGATCAACCTTGAAAGAATAAGTACTATTCATTGACATCTCTTGTTCATATTTCACTCAACAAGTTTTAATCTGATTTCTTCCCACCGACAAAGGTGCCAATAAGATAGTAAAAGCCAAATTCAACAGCCTTTATTCTGCTCTGTCCTATCGTATTGCATAACATTGAAAATACCTCTTAACACTGTTCGCCAATCACTGTATGTTTCACTGAAAGATTTTCTTTCTATTTTCTCCTTCTTATGACTCTTGGACTTCCATTATTTCTCTGTCTGTTTTTTGTCCTTTCATGTTAGAATTTATGTTTCATATGAACAAAAAGTTTTTTTATATATACTGCTATGTTCACAGAGTTAAAACAAAGCCTGGCTATTGCAATCATCTGATAATTGATTGCTGAATGAATTAATAAATCAATGAAAGAAAAATATTCACCCCCCAAAACTATTGGTGAACCCAGTGGGGAGATAAGGGTGCCATCTACTATCATGATTCATCATGGCCATTAATTCATTCACATATAGTGTGACCTCCTTATCACCACAAGACGGAATTTAAGAATAGTTTAAGTTCTCGTGTTCTTTAGTAATTTTTAGTATTTTGAACAGGTTATATCTTCATTCCTATCGGAATGAGTTTCAAAAGTATAAAAGCATTTATAGTAGAGGGTCTTCCTCTCGTGAAGCAGCCACTGATACCAATTCCTTTGTTACCACGTATATTCTTCCAGGGATAATTCATATGCATATTTTTTTCTAGCCCTCCCACATAAAGGTAGCTGTTATGCATACTGTACTGGGCCTACGGGTTTTACACTTAATATATTATGGAGATATTTTTTTCTATCTGTATATTGTGAATTCCCTTCTTCATTTTTTCATAGCTGCATAACATTCTGTTGTAAATATATACCATAACTTAATTAGCCATCTTAAATAAATCTAATTTGTTTACATTGTTCCAAAAATCAATTTACTTATTTTTAAAAAAGGTGCTACAGGAATAAATTCTTGTTTTTTTAAATTAGTATAAACTTTGTGTTTTGAAATCCCATTCTGTCAAACAAATGATGTGGATAGGAGTCATTCATTTCCAGTGAATTCATCCAGCTAAGATCATGTTTGCTGAAGGGAGGAAAAAGGGAAAGAGAGCATCTCGTTTAATGTCTGAATATTTCAGCTAGAAAAAAGACAGTACTATAATACAAACATTTATTGTTTCTAAGATACTATCTCAAAACTTTTATAATATGGTGGTTTTTTGTAATTCAACTATTAGTAAGAACCGTGTATGACATCACTTATTTTAAAACTTTCGTACAATAAAGACCTGGGAGCCAAATTACTGGCAAATATTCACATGTCATGAAAATTAGTTTCGCATGTTAAATTAGATCACTTACTTCAAATTAGCCGTCTTTTGTACTATAGAAAAGGTATTTTGTGATCAATAAATATAAATTTCCTTCCTCACATTTCTCAAACTTCTTGCAGTTATTTTTGGGCCATGTGACTAATTCTAGCCAAAGAGTCACAGAAATGTGAATCAAATCAGTAAGTGTTACTTTAAGTCTGAGGCATTTAAGATTTGGTGTACCACTTCTGTGCCATCTATTCCCATCTTAAAGCCACTCCAGAGTCCTCATGTTTGTTCCATGTCACAAAACTATAAAAGTACGGGGCTTCCATCAACCTTAGTCTCTGAGTGATTACATGGAGCAGATTCCACTGTTCAACCAAAGTTTCTCCCAAAAAGGACCCTTTTTTGATATGCAACATAAGCAAATAATTTTTTCTTATTGTGAATACATTAATACTTATTGGCTTATTTGTTCCTATAGCATAGCTTATCTTACCCTGACTAACATAAATATTCATGGGAAAATCTAATTTTGGAATATATTTCTTATTTTTTTTTCTGTAGCTTGAAAAACCATGAAAAATTCATTTTGAATACTTCAATTTTCAAAATACAGATATATCTATTGCCAGCAAGAAATCTTCACCAACATGGCAAGATTTTTTTTTTTATATCGATGCTTAAATTGAAGTGAAATCACTGAAAATGTAAATGGAAAGGAGTCCTTTATGGCTCGAATGTGGAATTGAAAATAAACACAGTAGGGAAGAGTTGAATGTACACATTTGAACCACACACACAAAACGTATAGAGTCTAAAAAGTATATGGTAGTAGAAAAGAATGGGATAAGTATAACTTTTGTATTCTCTGTTGGCTCAGCTTATGGATACCATGAGCCTAAAAAGGCTTTATATTCAATGACTTCTGTTAGGTTGCTGCTGTATAATCAATAAAAAATAATAACCAGATCTTTCATTAGGGCAGAATTTCAGAAAAATGAATGTCTGCAATGTTTTCAATGCCCCAAGAGGTGGAGATACTTCATATTTCTTTTAAGATTCAAGGAAATTTCAAGTACCAATATAAGGAACAATTTTGGAGTGGCATGATGGTTAATATTAGGTGTTAAGTTGACTGGAATGAGGAATACCTAGATAACTGGTACAGTATTGTTCCTGTGTGTGTCTGGAAGGGTGTTGCCAGAGGAGATTAACACTTGTGTCAGTGGACTGGGAGAGGAAGACCCACCCTCAATGTGGATGAGCACCATCTGTTTGGCTGGCAGCATGGCTAGAACAAAGCAGGAGAAGACAGTGGGATAAGCGGGCTTGCTAAGACTTCTCTCATTTTTCTCCCTTGCTAAATGACTCCTTCTCTTCCTCCTGCCCTTAGACATCAGACTACAGGTTCTTCAGCCACTGGACTCTTGGTCTTACACCAGTGGTTTGCTGGTGGCTCTTCGGTCTTCTGATACAAACCAAAGTCTGAGCTGTTGGCTTTCCTACTTTGAAGGCTTTTGGAATCAGACTGAGCCACTGTTTTCAGGACATTTTTAAATCCTGGCAAATAAATGAATGGATTCCAAGAAATACTCCGCTCATCCAAGCTCAAACTCCATTAAAAAAATAAAATGCTAACTACAAGCAATTCTTCTAATATAAAACTCTATATATTTACACCTAATATATCATTGTCCTGAAAGATCATTCTCTTGTCCTATAGTAAACTTGCCAAACAGAATTTGACTTTTTTCTTCCCCAGCTTGCAGACAGCCTATCAGGGGACTTTGCTTTGTGATCCTGTGAGCCAATTCTCCCTAATAAACTCCCTTTCATATATACATATACCCTATTAGTTCTGTGCCTCTGGAGAACCCTAATACAAGATTATTGTATGAAGCGGGGCTGATTGCCAACTGGAAATAATATCAGGGAGAATGCACATACTTGGGCACATAAAATCTTATTATTGGAATTTCAGCTGTGTCACTAATTATTTGTAATACCCTAAAAAACTTTAGAAAACTTTTAAGAGAAAAAGATGAAAATGAATTCCCGCAGGTTTGGAATCAGGCATTAACCAGTTTGTGCCATGTTCTAGGTGTTGGGGATGCAGGACCAAACATAACTCCTCAGGTCTTTCAGGGAGCTTATATGTAAATTTGAGCTGCTTATATAGGAATGTGACTCTCAAGGTTGCAAAGCTTTCACTTGAATATGTATCTTCTCCTGGAAAAAGAGAGTTAATAGCCTCACTCTGGGACTAAGAGTAGAAGCAGTGAACAGCAAACTTGTCATCTATGGAAAATAATTTCTCTTGCATAGCGTGGTTGATTTTTATTAACCTGCTTTGGACAACCTCACCTTCTTGTTTCTTCATTTATTTATTCAGTAAATGTTTATTGAGCAAATGCATTGTGCTAAGCACTACAACAGGAACTGGAAATGTATGCATTTTTTCTTAATCTAATACGAACAAAAAGCTGCTAATGGACAATATAATGCAATCAGATAATTCTTCATAGAACTTATCATAAGATGCTATTGAAATGCCAAAAAAGAAATATTTAGATGTCTGAATGTTGAAGAGATGGGGTAGATAGTGGTAGTAAGAGAAGACATCATAAAAGTTATAATAAACTATTGTGGAAGAAAATGTTAAATTCTGTTTGCAAATTTAGTATCTAGAGAGAGGATGATCTTTCAGGACAAGGGTATATTAGGTGTAAATAAATAGAGCTTTGTATCAGAAGAATTGCATGTCGTTAGCTTTTTTTTTTTTTTTTTTTTTGAGACAGAGTCTTGCTCTGTCGCCCAGGCTGGAGTGCAGTGGCCGGATCTCAGCTCACTGCAAGCTCCGCCTCCCAGGTTTATGCCATTCTCCTGCCTCAGCCTCCCGAGTAGCTGGGACTACAGGCGCCCGCCACCTCGCCCGGCTAGCTTTTTGTATTTTTTAGTAGAGACGGGGTTTCACCGTATTAGCCAAGATGGTCTCGATCTCCTGACCTCGTGATCCGCCCGTCTCAGCCTCCCAAAGTGCTGGGATTACAGGCTTGAGCCACCGCGCCCGGCCTTTTTTTTTTTTTTTTAACGGAGTATGAACTTGCATGGGTGGATTATTTCTTGAAACCCAGCCACTCATTTGCCAGATTTTAAAAATGTCCTGAAAACAGCTAACCTAAAAATATTAGCAAAAGAAAAAGGAGATGTCTTTCCTTTTTCATTCTTATTTAAAATTCAAATTGAAAGTTGATTTTCTAGGTTATATTTAGACATTTTAAGGTAATGGAGAGAGAGGGCTTATCATCTCAGCACATTGGCATGCAACTTGGGTTTGTACTTTTTAAAGTAATTACAGGGAAATGTGTGTATTTATAGCTGACTTTGACTTTCTTACAATTATTTAATAAGGCAGGCTCGCAATATTACTCTCATGATCTAAGAGCCTGTAATCTCTCTGGAGTCTAATTATCTCCTGATAACCTTGCCCCTTGACGACATCTGTATTACTATTATAAAACATGTTTATTTTGGGAAAGGACATATATTTTGTGGTGTAATAGCATTAAACTGTCAGACCTGAGTGTTAACAGCAATTTGCCCTAAGAGCTTTCAGAAAAGATTAGCTCAGGCATTATATGCGGCTTATCAGACAATCTAAGGGGCTCAAAAGTCATTTTTATTACAACTATTTTTTTCTTGGAAAGGAAAGTCTTGCAGCTTTAGAATTTGGCTTCAATATCTTCAAATAGGGCTATTTACACTTTTACCTGTTAAAACTTTTACTGAGGGTGCAGGCAATTATGAGGAAATGCAAAAGAAATGTAACTGGCATATAAAAGGAATTGAGGTCATGTCAAGAATAATGATGCTAAAATTTAAGCATATGGTTCTAGAGTCAGAAACCTTTGGTTTTAAGTCCAAGTTCTGTCCTTATTACCAGTGTTAGTTTATAAAAATTATTATTCAATTTCTCTTAGACTTTGTTTTCTCATATGTAAAATGGGGATTACAATGAGGGGATTGTGTAACAATATTCAACTTACATTATTATAGGAGAAATTAAAATAAGTATTACATAAAATAGTTTAAGGGTGATAACACATTAAGAAACAGATATACATATATATATATATGTGTATATATATATATATATTTGTTTGTTTGTTTTTGTTTTGTTTTTTTTTTTTTTGGAGACACAGTCTCGCTCTGTTGCCAGACTGGAATGCAGTGACTCAATCTCAGCTCACTGCAATGGCCACCTCCCGGGTTCTAGTGATTCTCTTGCCTCAGTCTCCTGAGCTACAATTACAGGCAGATGCCACCACACCCAGCTAATTTTTGTATTTTTAGTAGACATGGGGTTTCACCATGTTGGCCAGAATGGTCCTGATCTGACCTCATGATCCACCTGCCTCAGCCTCCCAAAGTGCTGGGATTACAGGCATGAGCCACCAGCCTGGCCAGCTACTGCTAATCATCATTATCCATTCATTACCAACAAATAGGTATTGTTCTTCAGCTTTGTGCTACTCATGACTATAAAGTAGTTATGGAAGGGTAACCCAAAGTTGTTTCCTGCCATCACAAAGCTAAAATACGTATGTTTATCTTTAATTATTAATCTAAAACATTTCACCTTTGAATATTCAATAGAAATTGCCCTCCCTGTCTGTCATCTGGGTTGAAATAGGAAAAACAACCACTGAGCCCTGAGTCTGGGGATGCCCATCACAGTAGGAGGGACAGCCAGAGTCCCTCAGACTGAGACTGCTCTAAATGTGAAGAAGGAAGGTCAATGTACTGGGCACTGTACAACTGATTTCAAAATATGTCCTATGGGCCAGGCACAGTGTTCCAGCACTTTGGGAGGCTAAGGCAGGAGGATCACTTGAGCCCAGGAGTTCGTGACCAGCCTGGGCAACATGAGGAGACTCCATGTCTCCAAAAATCAAAAGTTAGCCTGGTGTGGTGGTGCATGCCTATAGTCCCAGCTACTTGGGAGGCTGAGGCAGGAGAATCGCTGGAGCTCAGGAAGCTGAGGCTGCAGTGAGCCTAGATCAGGCCACTGCACTTCAGCCTGAACAATAGAGTCACACACTGTCTCAAAACTATATGATGTACTATGTTTGGAACACCTTTGAGGCAGACATTCATTAAATTTTACTCGAACACCTATTTGTGCTAGTCACTCTGGAGATAAAGCAGTCAATATGAAACCACATTGTAGTTGAAGGAGATAAAAATAAATAGTAACAAAAATAATAAGCAAAATGTATACTTAGCAAGCAAGATAGTGGTAAGTCCAGTAGAGAAGTGGGAAAGTTGAATAGAAGATGCAAGGGCAGGTGCTGTCTTTGAAAGTGACCAAGAAAAGCCTCAATAAGCAGAGATGCTAATGATGCAGAGGCTTCAATAAGCAGAGGAGAAGGGATGTCTTAATTGAAGCAACTGATGCTAAAGAAGATTGTTTCAGTTATTATATAAGTGTGTATTTACTTATGCCCTTTCTATAATTCAAAATTGATATTAGATGGCTTTAAAAAAGCCACAAAAGATTAAAAGGGACCAAGAAATTCCAAGTAAAGGGCAACAATGTAGAGAAGTAAAATAAAGATTCAGATTCATATACAAAATTTGCTTTCCGAGTAAGAGAAGAAACTCAAAATTTTGTTTTTGAGCATTCTACTAGCCATTGCAAAGAGAAACTAGCCAATGGCAATATTGAAACAAATCCCTTATACAAAAATGCCACTGATAATTCAGAAGGGCCCGAGGTATTGCTGGTATTGACACCAGAGAGGAAAATTTAAACAAGGCACTCGCTAATATCACTACGGTAGATACATCAGCGATGTCCTCACCTCATTTATTATAATGTTCCTAAATGTAAATAGAAAGCCAAAGGCCAAAGTCCAATTCCATTAATAGTGTCCCCCAAAGCAAAATCAACACAGTCCAGTTACCTCCTTCTCTGAGGACCTGGATGAAACTCAACATAGATTTTAGGTTATCTCAAAAATTGTTAAAGAAATTCTCTTCAAAAAATATCATTTTACTCAACTAAGAGAAACTTTATCGTGTCCCAATTATGCTACTATTCTAAGAATGCAATGATATGACTTTATAAAATCTAGGAACTTAACAAAGAAGTTTTCCAAAGAATTGACTACTGCATTAAGGCAGTGAGGTGAATCAGCTTACAAAAGACTACTGTACATCTAGGGCATGGAAGAGTCAGGGTTTAAATCTTGGTAAATCTGACTTTTACATTCACTTCCCAATTGAAAATACATCTCCATATGTATTTAAATTATGTTTAAATGACGATTAATTTTATTATGTAAGTGGTAGATACACAGGAATAAAAACAACGTTCAATATAATAAAATAAAGATACGTGAAATAATAATTTGTAAATAATAAATTAATAAAAATAAATAGAAATAGACAAATTTAAAAAAAATAATAATTCTACATCAAATTTGTGTGTTACCAGTCAATAAGAGTTTTTTCCTTTTTTATTTTTCTGGAGGTAAGTGAAGTAATTGTAAACTCATTTAAAATACTTCAGGTATGAGACTGGCCAATAGAAGTATGAATGAAAAAAGTTGTGAGGGAGCTTATGCTAAATAAGAGAACTTATCCTGAAAACTATTTTAATCAATTGGTATGGAAAGGATAAATACATCAGTAGAAAAGAAGGCAATCTAAGGACAGATTGAAATATATACGTGAACTTCACAAAGACCAATTACTGACATTTCAGTAATGATGTATTTAATAAATAGTGCTAGAATGCTGTACCATCTGTCTAGGATAAACAAAAAAAGAAAAACTCCCAACAAGTACACAATACCTACAGATGAGTTGGCAACTTTTTAAGAGATATAAAGAAGTTTCAGAAATCCTACTGATTCTACGGGAAAGTTTCATTGTCCTGCTATATCTGACTGAATGAGGAAACTAGAAAGAGATCATGTCCCTTCAACAATGTCCCTGATATGGTTTGGCTCTGTGTCGCCACCCAAATCTCATCTTGAATTGTAATAATCCGCACCTGTCAAAGCAGGACCAGTTGGAGATAATCAAATCATGGGAGCAGCTTCCCCCATACTGTTCTCATGACAGTGAGTGAGTTCTTACAAGAGCTAATGGTTTTACAAGAGGCTACCCCCTTCTCTTGTTCTCACTTCTCTCACCTGCCATCATGTAAGACATGCCTATTTTACCTTCCACCATAATTGTAACTTTTCTGAGGCCTCCCTAGTCATGTGAAACTGTGAGTCAATTAAACCTCTTTTCGTTATAAATTACCCAGTCCCAGGTATTTCTTCATAGCAGCATGAAAATGGACTAATACAGGAAATCAGTCCCGCAGAGAGTGAGGCACTATAGCCAAAAATATGAAAATGACTTTGGAAATGGGTAACAAGCAGAGCTTGTAAGAGTTTGGAGGGCTCAGAAGAAGACGGGCAAATGTGGGAAAGTTTGCAACTTCCTAGAGACTTAGAGGGCTCAGAAGCCCGGAAGATATGGAAAAGTCTGGAACTTCCTAGAGACCTGTTGAATGGTTTTGACTGAAATGCTGATAGTGATATGGACAATGAATTCCATGCTGAGGTTTTCTCAGATGGCAATAAGGAACTTGCTGGGACCTGGAGTAAAGGTCACTCTTGCTATGCCAAGAGACTGGCACCATTTTGTCTCTGCCCTAGAGATTTGTGGAATTTTGAATCTGAGAGACATCATTTAGGGTATCTGGAAGAAGAAATGTCTAAGTGTCAAAGTGTTCAAGAGGAAGCAGAGCATAAGAATTTGGAAAATGTGCAGCCTGACAATGAGATAGAAAATAAAACCTCATGTTCTGGGGAGAAATTCAAGCCAGCTGTAGAAATTTGCATAAGTAATTAGGAGCCAAAAGTTAATAACCAAGACATTGGGGAAAATCTCTCCAGAGCATGCCAGAGACCTTCATGGAAGCCCCATCCATCACAGATCCGGAGGCCTAGAAGGGAAAAACGGTTTTGTCTGCCAGGCCCAGGGCCCCCCTGCTCTATGCAACCTTGGGACATGGTGTCCCGCATCTCAGCCATTGGTAATAAGAGTCAAGGTACAGTTCAGTCCATTGCTTCAGAGGATGCAAGCCCCAAGCCTTGGCAGTTTCCACGTGGTGTTGGGCCTGCGGGTATAGACAAGAATTGAGGTTTGGGAATCTCTGACTAGATTTTAGAGGCTATATGAAAACATTCTCTAGGCAGAAGTCTACTGCAGGGATAGAGCCGTCATGAAGAACCTCTGCTAGTGCAGTGTGGAAGGGAAATGTGGGGTCAGAGCCCCCAGATACAGTCCCCTCTGGGGCACTGCCTAGTGGAACTGTGAGAAGAGGACCACCATCCTCCAGACCCCAGAATGGTAGATCCACTGACAGCTTGCACCAGGCTCCCAGAAAAGCCACAGACACTCAACACCAGCCCATGAAAGCAGCTGGGAGGGAGGCTGTACCCTGAAAAGTCACAGGGATAGAGCTGCCCAAAGCTGTGGGAACCCACCTTTTGCATCAGCATGACCTGGATGTGAGACATGGAGTCAAAGGAGATCATTTCGGACCTTTAAGATTGTGGACTTTAAGATTTTGGAGCTTTAAGATGTTTGCCCCACTGGATTTTGGATTTGCATGTCTCTGGTTGTTGGTTTTCTTGGGTGCTTAGTTATTTTGTCTATTACATCTCATCAAGAGGAGGTTTCTCTCACAGGAATCACATTTTTTTCCCAGTTTCTGGAGACATTCTTAAGAATTACTTATACATTTGTCAGTGAAAAGTCTCTACAGGAATTTCTATTTTTAGGCCAGTTTTAGTTTTCAGGCTTGAGGTTTTCACATTGCATGAATGATTTGGAGTTCCACATACATGAGGTTTTGCTGGATGCTGTGATTTCTCCTGGGAATCAGGGGTATGGCTTACTACGAGGCCAGAAACCAAGGCTGGCAAGTGGAGATTTTTGACTTCTAATGAAGAAAGAAATCACATTCTCCTAGATTTTAGGTGTATGGAAAGATTTCATGTGAAATTCCCTACATACCAGAGGCTGGGTTCTCAACATTGTGGCTTGCTTCAAATGAAAACTGAGTAAGGTATATCCAAAGTTGACAATTAACCAGTACACAGTACTTGTTATAGTATTCCTATACCTTTAGCCATCCCAGTCATCTCAGTCCTTCACTGGGAAATAGATTCCCAGACTCTTCTAGGAAATATACTGACTTTCCAAGACTTAGTTCCCATAGTAAGACTGGCACCTAGTTTGGTGCTATACCAGTTGTTGAATATTAGCAATCTTACTTCTGATTCTAATCAACCACAACTCTCCATGAATATTATGATTTATATTCCTCTTCCATTTTGACTCTCATTTCTTTTTGTTTCTAGCCTCTAATCGCCTTTCTGTCTTCAAAATTCCATGATTATCTTTAGATTCTTTATAATAGACATACTGCGTTCACTTGAGATGTGGCATCCATACTCAGCAATGCAAATCAAGCTTAAAAACTCTAGTCAAAATATACGTTTTTTTGTGTATGTGTGTGGCCAGATATAAATAACAAGATAACATCACAATTTGATAAAGCAATCTGAATATTTTAAAATCTCATTTTCCAAAAACAAGAAAATTATGTCGGTTGAGCAGCTTACAGTATCACATCTTAAATGGTTGGTGGTGATTCTGAAGTTTTATCAAAACCAAATTCAAATAATGTTTGTGGAAAGCCTATTCCATTCACTTTATTAGTCATCATAAAATGCATGACCTTCTTGCTATGTATTCTCATTCTACTTTAATAATTATAAGAAGGATTAATTATATAGCTATTTCTATGCTTTATTTATATATTTTCTAATAATTTTAAATCATTAAAAAGTACCTTAATTATATCATGATGTAGGCAATAATGACATGTAGTTTACTATCACTAAGGCCCCTGGATTAGTAAACCTTAGTTTTTCTGGATAGTAAAGCTTAGTTTACTATTTTGGAGACTCCTGAGCTCTCTCACCTTCTGTCGGTAAGGTGAAAAAAAATGGGGGCAAATTTTGATTTCCTGTGACTTTTTTTTATAATTCCAGACCCTCCATTATGTTGTTGAAATAATGTAAAATCTTAACTTTTCACATTGGATACATTTGTGGGAAAAACTTTTGCTTAGATAGGACTGGAGTTTAGATATAGGCCGAGGGCAGTGAGAAGCCACTGAAGGGTTTTAAGTGGAGAAGTGATTTGATTTATAGTTTTAGATATTACTCTGTTAGTAGAATACATTAGATATTACAGAGGGAAAATACTCAGCAAAGGAAGACTACTTTGGTTGTAGGAATCTTATGAGATGATGGCGACTCCTCTAAAACGGGGTTATGGGAATGGATTCTAAGGATTCAGGAGTACAATTGACAGTACCTAGTGACTGGATATTGGTAGCTTAGGACAGGCAGGGGTCAAGGATGGTTTCTGAATTGGCCTCCAAGATAGACACTAACACCAGTTACTAAGTGGGTTGAGACCAGAATAGATGACACTGGTCCTTACAATTGGTCATATTGCTGGGAGCAGGTTTTACAAAAGGATGATGCACAAGTTATTAGCACTTGTGCTAACAGCTTATCACAAGTTAACATTTATTTTGATCAGAAATAAATATTTTAAAGTTATTTTCTTGTAATTGTGTGTGTGTGTGTTTTAATTTTAATATATGATTATAGGACTTTGTACATCCTGTAATCTTATATTTTGCCAAAACAATTGCTTTAACCCTCATCTATATAATAAAATCAAATTACAAAGTTGAATGACTTAAAAAAACAATTTGGAAACATATACATTTTAAAACCGCGTGATAATTAGAATAATCTCAAACCAGAGTTAGCTGCCCTCACATGAGTCTGATACTACTGGATACCTTTTGGAAAGTTATAGTCACAATTAAGAAAAATCAGTTTTTTCGGAACACCTAATACCCTGGTACTACTCTAGATATTTCATATGCATTTCAGCACTAATCCTCAGAAAAACAAGATAAATTAGAAAAAAAAAAAATGCCAATTTACAAATAAGAAAACTGAGATTCCAAGAGTTTAAATAACTGACTCAAGGCCATATGACTTGTAGGTAGCTACACTAGGATTTGAACTGAGGTTATGAGGACTCCAAAACCAAAACGTGTCCTCTTTCAATTACATACAACTGCCTATAAATTAGGTATCAAACCTACTTATCTCTGAGCACATTTCACTTTTATGAGAAATTCTGTCCTATCCAATCCTTTTTCTGGGAGGAATTGTCTCATTTCCTCACTACCAACTTGATAGTCTATTGAGAATAGAAAATCAAGCCTTTTGACTTTGGACCTAGTAACCACATATTACTCCCATGATCCACTAATTTCAATAGGGTGTGTATTAGGTTTTCAAACTTTCCACATAAATCATTCTATCTTGGCACATACCTCCTGCCTTCACTGATTGGACAGGCTCTTTATGGCAAGATTCTTATTACAACTTTTTCCCTGTAGTCCATGGTTTCCGATGCATTTGACATGTTTTCTTTAATGTGATCAGAACTTCTTGGAATCTACACTGGCTTATTATGACTGACACTATTTCTTTCACGGACTGCTTTTCTTCTGCACAATTGCAACTTGCCATCTATTTTATGGCTTTTAACCAAAAGCCAGGGTTACTCAAGTTTAGATCACTCAGATTAGTGTAAACTATCACAGTAAGGAATAACATGCTCACATACTCTCCACCAGACAATACTAGGTCTATCTGAATTTGCCAGTCCTAATCATTTATATGTTTAGCTGTTTCAGAAAAATAACAGTCTGAAAAATTATCTCTATTTTGGGGCACTATAGATATCGTTTTCTATCACTTTACATGTACTGAGAACCTATGGTGTGTTGGGTACTATGCTCTATTCCAGGTATGCAAAAACATGCTTCCTGTCCTCAAAAGATGGAATTCTAGTCAAGAAAATGAATAAATGTATACAGAATTCTAATCAATGTTAAATGTCAAAATAGTTGTCCCAACATCATTCTTCTCAAGATTTCCTTGCACCTCTTTGCCCACTAACCAGTTTATTTTGCTGGCTTCTCTTCTTTTGCCATTCCTGTAACTCTGGCATGACTCAGAGCTCTGTCCTCAGCCAGATTCTCCTCACACCCTTTACGTGATTTCTGAGAGTTTATTCTGACTCTACTCTCTTCATGGATGAATTCCAAATGATGTTCCCCTGGTACTTCCAACTTCATGTCCCATAGACCTCTCACACTGAACAAAAGCAAAATGGAGCTCATCATCCTTCTTCAAAACCTGCTACCAGCATTATGACCAATCCTGGTGACCAGCGTCATCTCTTCAGATCTCCTCCCTCTCAGCAATTGGTGTTACTCTCCATCTGGGAGGCCGATCCAGAAACCATCCTTGATCCCTTCCTGTCCTTAGCTTCCAGTATCCAATAACTAGTTACTGTCCATTGTACTTCTAAATCCTTAAAGTCTATTTCCATTGTCCCATTTTAAAGGAGTCACCATCATCTCATGATAAGATCCTTGCAATAACCAAAATGATCTTCCTTCATGAGTATTTTCCTTCTTGAATCTGTATTCTACTAACAGAGTCATATTTAAAACTGTAAATCAAATAACTTCTCCACTTAAAACCCTTCAGTGAGGCCGGGTGCCGTGGCTCATGCCTGTAATCCCAGCACTTTGGGAGGTCGGGGCAGGCAGAACATGAGGTCAGGAGTTCGAGACCAGCCTGACCAACATAGTGAAACCCCGTCTCTACTAAAAATACAAAAATTAGCCGGGCATGTTGATGCACACCTGTAATCCCAGCTACTCAGGAGGCTGAGACAGGAGAATCACTTGAACCCAGGAGGTGGAGGTTGCGGTGAGCTGAGATTGCGCCACTGCACTCAAGCTGGGTGACAGAGCAAGACTCCACCATACACACATACACACACAAAAACTTTCAGTGGCTTCTCGTTGCTCACAGCCTGTACCCAAATTCCTGAACATAGGATTGACAGAGCTTTGTATATGGCCTCAGATTACCACTCCAGAGTTTGTTCACCATTCTCAAGTTTCCTCTCTGTCCTACAAAAACATGAGACTCTTTTTAGTTCCCTCTGTATATTTTCCCCCCCAATCTATAATTCATGCTCCTGATAATGCTGGGACATTGTCCCCACTCTTCCCATTTTTAACCCCTTTCTGCTGGGGCAGATTTCAAATTTCAGGTTAGATACCTCTGATACCTTTCAGGAAGCCTTCTGTGAACTCCCAAACTTTAAATTACCCTCGCAAGTATTCCTCCTATTGCAGTCCATTCTTACATCTAAAGATAACACTAAAATTAGTGACTTGTAATTGCCACTTCTCTGTATTGCCCAGTAGACTCTCATTGATTGAGATAGTAATCAAATGTTTGTTCATGCTTTTCTTCCAGAATGTTGCTATGAGCATGGCAAGCATTCTGATAATAGATAAGGAAACTAATGGACTGATGGATGGATGGATGGATGGATGGATGGATGGATGAATGGCTGATGAATATTCTATCTGAGCAGTAAAGTTGATAAAAGTGAGTGAGAAGCAGAGGAATTAAGAATGAAGAATGAAGAATGAAATGGTTCTCAGGAATAAAAGGGGAACCAGGGCTTGCTGGCAAGAAAATAAGAGGAGACCTGACAGTGAATGAATGATACATTTGATTAAGAATAAACATTTCAGTGTTACTGGAGGATTGTCTTCACTCATTTAAGTGAAATAAATAAATAGGAGTTAGAATGTGACCAGATGATAGATGGTCTTAAATATACCAACAGGATTAGGCCTTGTGCTCAAAGTATATTTAGCATAGATGGTATTTTGAGTCATCATAATTATTTAATAGTAATAACAATGTTTGTGGAGCATTTACTGTATGCCAGGCCCTCTTCTAACTACTTTAGATGTTAATCCAGTTTAACCTCCCCAGCATCCAAGTGGCAACACACCACAAGTCAGTCAGTGGCGTCAGTCTGCCCTTTGACATAGTCGATAAGAAGTTGCATTTTCTGTCAAAAATTTAAAAACAATTGTAAAACTATTGTTATCTCCATGTAACCAATACTGATAACTCTTTAAAATGTCAGTGACAAAATAGCAGTTCCTGAAACAAATCATTTGTTGGCTTAAATCCTATAATTGCTGATACTGTGAGTTTTGAGTGGCTTTAATTCTGTCATTGTATATGGTCAGTTGAAGTTTTTATTAGTTTAAAATGTAAAACAATGAAATAGAGAGAAATGCAAGATGTGCTATTGTGCCTGGTACAGAAAATAGTTTACTGCATTTTAATAATATCCTTAGAATTAAAATGCCTTATTCTATTTAATTGTTACTTAATTGTTCATTTTTGTGACAGACTAATACATAGGTATACATAGTCTCCCTTTAATCAAAAAATCAATGTAATTTAAAAATGTTTATTTCTTACTTTATTATAATATTTATGTATGCTTAATTGCTGGTATAATTATATATACACAAAATTCAATAAAACAAAATGATTGCTGTGTTTCTTTCTGGGTATTATTACTATTCATCTTATTTTATGGTTATTAATGAAACTACTTTTGTAATATTTAATAACATTGTTACAAAATGCTTCACTCTTCGTGCCAGATAATGACAGTAGTGTGACTGATATTGTCTGGCTGTGTCCCCACCCAAATCTCACCCTGTGTTGTAGTAATCCCCATGTGTCAAGGGTGGGACCAGGTGGAGTTAATAGAATCATAGGAGTGGTTTCCCCCATATTGTTCTCTTGGTAGTGAATAAGTCTCACCAGATTTCATGGTTTTATAAATGGGAGCTCCCTTGCACAAGTTCTCTTGCCTGCCACCATGGAAGATGTGACTTTGCTCCTCATTTGCCTTCTGCCATGATTGTGAGGCCCCCCTGGGCATGTGGAACTGTGAGTCAGTTAGACATTTTCCTTTATAAATTAGAACAGACGAATGCAGTCACTGACAATACATATAAAATAGGTACAGATATTATCTCTAATTTTATAGATAAGAAAACCTGATTGTAATCTGGCAAGTAGTGACAGAGGCAGATTTGTATGCAAAGTAGATGATTGTGGTTGAGGGGATAAGGCAGACAGGAAGCAGGGAGAGAGTTAGAAGACAGTTTTGAAATCCTGTGCTGGTGGCCGTATGTGGAAGGGATGTTTGCTTTGAAGGGACTCAGCAGCTTCTGCGTGAAGAAATGACCTGCAGGTTGTTCTATGTACCAGTTCTTGCTGATGTTTACATACAGGCATGAAAAGGTCTCAAGTCGGCTGTTCCCTGTAGAATATAGTTGGTGAAAAATCTAATCTCCGAGGAAAAATGTTTGCAGTGATTATGAGGCCAAAGTTATAAAACTGAAATATTGTAATTTCATAGTCACAACACCGGTTTTCCAACTGCAACCTCATTCCTTATTTGATATAAATTTAATGAGACAGCTTTCAGAGCATAATACGATATGCAGGAAAATATTAGTAGTCACTGTGCTGACCTATGCTACACCATTAAGGGAAAAGGCTCCATTTTAAGTCAACAATAACATATTTTGCCACCTCCTGCAGGATAGTTACTGGCGAACATGAAATGATCAGTTAAGGGGCTTTCCATTCTAACAAAGTATCACCCTTCATCAGGAGGCCTTTGTGCCCTCCATTCATCGCTATTATTATCCAAATAGCAGGTTTTTGTACGGTAATTCAACAGCACCCCAGCACCTCTCCCTGAAGCTGGATAGGGGTAAGGTGAGCAAAAGATGGGGCTTAACTGTTTAAGAGTGGATCACTCAGCTAATTGGAAAACTCTGCCTTATTTCTGATTCCATCGTGTTTGTTTCCCTTATCCCTAAAACAACACATTACGCAGCTTTTTCCTCGCATTCTCCATTGTTATAAATGTAAGGGACAAAGCCAGATGAGTTGTTTTATATCTCACTCACAAAGTATGTGTTTCTCTTGAACCTTTAAATGAATAATGGATTGGCTGACAGGTTCAGGGAGGAAATGAATCTTCCATTGACAGAATAGATATCATCCAGACTGTGGAAGCCCAAGAACGGCTGAACATTTACCCAAGACCATTGCTCCTTGGCATGCCTTAGGCCTCTCAGTCCATTCAACATTAGAATTTCCTGCTGAAAATAAAGAACCAAATCTTAATCCCCAGCCCTTACCATCCTGTAATGTCCCTCTTTCCAAAATCAGGGCCTAATGCAAAGCTGAATCTTGTGTACGGTAGGACCACACCAAATTCTTGAGACCATCAAATTCTTTAAATTTCTATAAACCACTTTATTGATGTAAAACTGACATACAAAAAGCTTTGTGTATTTAATATGTACAACTTGATAAGTGTAGAGATAAATATTTACCCATGCAACTCTCACTGCAATTTATACCATAAATATATCCAACATCCGTGCCTTTAAAATGAAGAAGAAATTCTTTAATGGGGTCTGTAAAGCCTTCTTGATTCAATACCTCCTGCTTTTCCGACCTCATCTTGGACCACTCTTCCCTGTCTCTTCTCTTCAGCCATGCTGGGTTTCTCCAGGAATCTTTAAAAAGCCATGCTCTCTGCCTCCTCTAGTCTTGCAAATCCATCTCATCACCTAGCTAAATCTAACCAACATGTCCACTTAAACATCAATTTCTCAGGGAAGCCTATTTTGTCAAGATTAGATTCTCTAGTTAAGGTGAGGTTGCCTCTTGTTTTACATTCCTATAGGTCATTCTATTTCTCCCTCATAGTAGTTTACATACTTGTAACTATTTATGTAATTACTTATGACCATTTTTAATACCTGTCTTCAGAGTAATCTATAAACTCCATGAGTACACAGATCACATTTACTTTATTAGCTCTTTCTACTAATACCCAGTGCAGTGCCTGGCACATATAGATGTTTAACATTTATTGAGTAAATAATTTAGATTTATTCTTTACAGATATGGAAAATACCTTAAAATACATACAGTTGACTTATCATCTAAAATACAAATAGAATCTTAATCCCCAGCCCTTACCATCCTGTAATGTCCCTCTTTCCAAAAGCCTAAAAGCTAACTCTTAGTCTGGCATAGAAAACCTTAACTGCCTTTCCAGTGTCACCCCTCCCTACTTTCTTGGATGCTCTTGTGACTTGGAATTACTTTTATTTCCCCAAAGTTCTTGTGCAATTTGATGTTTTCTTCTCTTCACTCTTCTTAAAATGTCCATCACTTTCTTTATCAATTTGTGAAATTCCCAATTTCAGAATCAACTCAAAATAGTCATTAATCTTCCTCAGGATTCTCACATGAGCAAAGCTGAATGCTGTCACTTCCATAGTTCCAGAACAAAATACTTACATATTCCTGTATTTTCCCATAAGGCTACTAATTTAAAAATCCTTTTCATCCTTTCAGTATTCCACAAAGACAGGGACATGGTCTATTTCTACATTCCTGGAACACGTGCAAAATCAATAGAAGTCATCCGAATCACTGGATGAGTGAATGAAACATGTTATCCCTGCACATATCTAAACTCTTGTCCAAAAAAAAAAAAAGTATGATGTTAGAATATTAACTAAGTAATTTTTTTTCTATATAAGATACTTTTAAAATCCACTGCCAGGAAAAAGTCATATCTGCTAAAGAGTTGGTTGATTTGCTTCAATTTTTTTAAATAAGGGAAGCTATGTAAATTATTCCGATTCCTGCGGTGCCCTGGGATATTCAATTCTAAGACATGGATGATTTTCATTTAAAATACATTTTTCTCCTGCCATAGTTCTGATTGCTTTCTCTGTACTTGAGTTTTATCAACTTCTTATATATATACTTTTTGTTATGTCAATTTCTAATTATCTTGAAAAGGAGAAGAATAACAAATAAAAGACTAATATCACCAAAGTCCTTTCACATTCTATTATTGTATGATGTTAAGGAAATCAGATGTTTTATTCACAAATAAGTGAAAAATGACATTTACTAAGAAAAAGTGTATTTCTTTAAGACAAAGTCCTCTTAGACATACATATTATTTAGATGATGTCTTCATAGTCTATCTACTTCTAAACAAATTTAAAATTTATACTACCCTCCCTAACTTTATACTCACTGGTTTATGCAAATGCACATCTTCTGTTTTTCCCTTTACCAATCTCCCTTTTTCACCTAAAGTCTTCACTAAGTAAGTACTGCAAAAGGCTTTCAGGTCACAAAAATAGTAAAGAAAATATGTATGACATACATACAAGCTATGTTTTGTATTTTTGTAGTTGTGTGATCTTGGGCAAGTTATTTTATCTATTTGAGCCTCAGTGTCCTCATATTTATAATATGAATATGTTAGTTATCCATTCTACTTCACAGGACTCAAGATAATCAGATAGACCCTTCATAGAAGTGTTGTCTGTGAGGGTAAGCTTAAAAGAATAATATGCCAAGGCTTAAATGCAATACTATAACATTTTCAATTACTATCAATGGGTATAACTATTTCCACCAGCAAGGTGAACATTGCCTCAGACATTCAGTTTGTTTGGCTGCCGCTGAGTCATTGTAAAAGTAACGTTCTGGTAAACTCTAGTCATAAGTATGGTGATTCATTACTTTTATTAACCTCCTTTCATTGTGCTTACATTATTATTTCTGGGAGCCTATTGTTTTCTTCTTTGTTACTACTACCTAGGCTTTCCAGGTAAGTTCATGTATTCATTTATTTACTCATTCACAAGATCCATGAGGTCAGGATTCTTAATTTTTTTCATGACTATAAGACTATATTTCAGGCCAGGTGCAGTGGCTCACACCTGTAATCCCTGCACTTTGGGAGGCCGAGGACGGTGGATCACCTGAGGTCAGGAGTTCAAGACCAGCCTGGCCAACATAGCAAAACCCCGTCTCCACTAAAAATACAAAAATTAGCCTGGCGTGGTTGTGCATGCCTGTAGTCCCAGCTACTCGGGAGGCTGAGGCAGGAGAATCTCTTGAACCCAGGAAGGGGAGGTTGCAGTGAGCTGAGGTGGCACCACTGCACTCCAGCCTGTGCAACAGAGTGAGAGTCCTTCCCACCTCTCCCTGCAAAAAAAGAGTATCTTTTCAAACGATTCTCCTGCCTCCGCTTCCTGAGTAGCTGGAACTACAGGAATGCTCTACCACGCCTGGCTATTTTTCGTATTTTAGTAGAGATGGGGTTTTGCCATGTTGGCCAGAATGGTCTTGAACTCTTGACCTCAGGTGATCCACCTGCCTTGACCTCCCAAAGTGCTGAGATTTCAGGCTTGAGCCACCACACCTGGCCAAGAGAATCTTTTATACAGTAGTCATCCAACAAATGTTGGTTGAATAAAATGGAAAAATTAAATATTTATTGAACACCTACAGTAAGCACTAAAGGTATCATCATGAAAAAGACTAAATAGGTTTGCTTTTCCAAATATTTTACCCTTGGTTGAATTGATGGAGGAAAATAGTTAACAAGAAAACAAATGAACAAAGGTTCTTATTTCAGATCATGAAAGCAGTGATGTCATAAATTGTCTGAAGATGGCAAAGTCAAATTAAATTCCAAGGCCAAAAAAGGCTGCCAGTTGGTGTTTGAGCTGAAATCTTTTTGCCAAGAAGGAAGGAGCTGTCTTCCTTGCCCAGGAAGATGGTATGGCACTACTCTCATAAATAGATTAATGCTGTTATCATGGGAGTGGGTTAGTTGCCACTGGAATGAGTTTCTGATAAAAGGGGTGAGTTTGTCTCCGTCTTGCTCTCTTGGATGCTCTCCTGCCCTTTGGCCCTTCTACCCTGAGATGATGCAGCACAAAGACCCTCACCAGATGCCATCATTCTGATGTTGACCTTTGTGCATCCAGTGAGAGTACTAGAAATACATTTATTTCCTTATTAATTACCCAGTGTGATATTCTAGTATAGCAACATGAAGCAGACTAAGACAAGAGATAAAGGAGCACAGCCATCTTGGTAGAGGGAACAACAGGTGCAATCTTGACTGCTGGCTGACTTCCTGGTTAAGATTCTAAATGTCATTTTATGTCTAGACTCTCCTCCATGGGTAACACAACTTCACAGATACATGACCTCATAGCAATTCCCATGCTGCCACAGCTGAGGAATCTTTCCATCTGTGAATACCAACCTTGTGAGCTACTTCCTCTGGGCACAGCTCAACTATGCTGCAGATGACTATACTTGTGTATACATGTGCAATTCTATGCACTTTAAAGAAAGACTAACAAAACTCTCTCTATTCTCCTTTCGTGTAACCTGATTCTTGTTATATGGGCCTTACAAGATTTGGAAGCATCCTCAATCTCTATTCACTGTATTCCAGTAGCAATCCTCTTCCCACACTGTCCCACTGCCAACACATACACATTTCTGTCAATCAGAAATGTCTCCAGATATCACTATATATCCCCAGGGGGCAAAATTTGCCCCCTGTTGAGAACCACTGTTCCTGAGGATAAAATATTAGTGTCATCTCCTGCATTACAGAAGTTTTCTGAGTGATCTGGACGCATAATATTTGCTTATCCAATTTTGCAGTGGTCATTTCTAACCTTTCCAGTCATCAGCAATGCTGTGTATGTTTGACTACTCAGTATCTGAATTCCTCCCTCCTCATGTCCAGGAGCTAATCCTTGCAAATCATATCCTATTTCTGGGAGTCTGCTATCTCATATATAAAATGAAAGGCAAAACTAGATTATGTCCAAGAAGCCACACATCTCAAATGTACAATGATTCTTGAAGACAGAATCCTACAGTCGTTAGTGTCATTGATATTCTCACAATTTGTGCAATGTTATTTATTGGGATCTAAGGGACGTAGGTCACTGGAATGTGCATGGATTAGAGTTAATGCTTTGTCCTTCTTTAATTATTTGATTTGTTCATTTTTTCCAATATTGTTTAGAGTAGCTGATACTGCTTCTGTTTTATTTTTCTTTTAGCAGTTGTTTCAATCATTTTGTATTTCAAGTTGAAAAATCTAGTAGAACAATGCTTAAGACACCATTTGTGTTTTCTTTCTACAACATAATATTAAAAAATACCTTTTCAATTGGGGGTAAATATTAAACAGGTTTCTTCCTTCTTTCATTAAGTGATCCAGTTATGCAATACATATTATTGTTGAGTGCTTAGATCCAGGAAATGGATGGCATGGGAGTACAGAAACGTACTGGTCCTACTCCTAAGAAGCTAACAATTTAATTGTGAAATAGGCATTGGCAATACAAATTGATAAGTGCTGCAGAACAGGAATATGCAGAGTGGTAAAGAACAGAAAGAAGAAATATCTACCTAAACCTGGAGGGATAGATTTAATGAAAACATACTGTCAATTTTGTCACACATGTATATACCTACACACACACACACACACACAATGTATACATACTATGTGTGTCTGTTTCTATACACATGTACATATGTATCATATCCATATAAATATCTATATATACTATATACAATACATATTTGCATATGTATTTCTGTGTATATAGACATATCTATTCATATTATTCATAAATGCATATGATTAGTCATAAGTATACGTATTTATTTGGACCCAAAGATCCTAACCATTTACAAACAGATTCCAAAAACAGATGTGAACAATGGTCACGTTAAAATTTGGAATAGAAATGTGAATATGCAGCTAACATCTTTACATATAATATTTGGTGTTCTTATTTAAACACTTTTGCGGGACCATAGGTTCTCCATCATTCAGGTAAAAGTAAATAAAGAAAGAATGGCAACAACAAAAAGCTTAGAAGTAACCTTATTTGTACTGTGATACACATCAGGGAATTTGGAAGCATGGAGCTCAATAAAGTAGTTTTTCAGTTTGCCAGAAGGAGCAGGAAGGAGACCAAAATCAGAACAAAGAGATCTGGGTGTCAGTAAATCTGTGAAACACTTTAATGTGGAATTATATTTCCTGACAACATATGCATTCAATAAAGTAAAGATATTTGATTGCAATTTGCACAGCATCTATTTGAAAGTTAATAATTAGCCATCAGGAAAAATGATGCTTTTCAAAATTATAATAAAACATGTCATACTAAAACCTTTAAGGAGTGAGTAAGTGGTTTCATTTTGTTTCAGGGTCACAATTGGCTTCAGTGTATAGCCTCGCCAAGCATTACAGCAGAGAAGCTTTTGTGCAAAGTGAGCGGAGCACCAGGTCAGCAGCACTCAATCACTGTTCAATAGACTTCCTTCAGGTAATACAATGGGCCTCAAAATAATCCAAGGAAAACAGTGTGAGGCCATTTCAGCTGAAGGATTATCCCATTGAGAGCTTAAATTCCACTTCTTTCTACAAGCATTTTCACATTTTAATGTACAGTTCATTTATAGATTCCCCCAAATAATGATTTAGCTCTTGGGTAATGTTGCTCAAGACCTTTTCACTTCATATAATATCCCCTTTGTATTTTAAAAGGTCCATCTCCTCTCAAGCTAGTAGTGTTCAACTTTGTAGACTACAACTCGATTGAACTAAAGACTTGGTATGTCCCAGTATATCAGTTAGTCATTAATTGTGTCATTCAGTCTAAGGGTCAGTGAACAGTATTTGTGCAGAACCATAGTATGTTGTACCCAAACACATTTTCTAATGGGATATAAATAGCAATGGAAGTTTACCAAAATATGTAGTATTGGTGAGGATGAAATCAAAGTCTCACTGACATGGAAATCATGGCTATTACTATTATTGATTTCTGTACCCCCAGTCCATCCTAAGTAACTGGTCAGGTCAATTATGGTCATCCAACTTCTCTTACAGGGAGTAGTTGAGGATGGACAGATGGTCAATGTGACCAATAACCAGAGAAGTCTGTGGAGGTTTCTTTGAATGACTTTCTTGTTTGTATGAAAGTGGCACTGGGCGTTTCTGTGTCCAGATGGAACATCTGAAACTCTCACAGCCACTTTGCTATTTGCCTGAGTATGATGACAACACCAAGAAAGACAGGTGGAGGAGATGGAAAGAAGATAGGTTCTCAATGATTTTGTGCTTACTCAATCAACATTGAAGTCTTCCCTACCCTTGGAGTATCTAATACTTTCTTTTTGTTATTTAAGCCAGTTTGACAATTGTGTTTTACTTACAATTTGGAACACCATAATCAAAATGGTGTAATATAGTATTCTTTTCCTGTAACACAAATTGTTCATGTATGAAGAATCTTAAAATATTTGTGTATTTTGGCACACATAAATAGTATCCAATGAATATTATCTGACTAAATAACCAAAAATGCATATCAAGTTTTAAACATAGAGATTTGACATTGTCTTTTATGATGGTTAACAATTTGAAGCAACATAAATGACAAAAAACTGGAGAAATACTTAAAGTAACATGTGATTCAATAAAGAAAGCTGTTAGACATTCATTAAATATTATGTCTTCTATGAATAGTCAGTGATATAGGAGAATGTTTATGCTAAAATATCATGCTGGCCACTTTCCAGTGACATCTTAAATACATTATATCACATAATTTTCCAAGCAGACCAATGAGGTAGGTGCTCTTATTATTGCAGTGTTACAGATGAGCAGGCAGGTTTTAGAGAGTACAAAACTGTCAAAGATCATATAGCTATGAGGTGTGAGCTGGGCTTTGAGTAATGAGATTTATCTTTCTGTAATATATTAGGATGAATAGGGTTTGGATCCTGTCCACCTTTGGGTTAGCCTGTTGTGTGGCCAGCTTTCCTTGGTTGCTGGGTTCCTCCCAGGACTCTGAGGGATTCCCAACATCTCCCTTCTCTTCACTTTGGATTACCATCTATGCCCTTCCCCAATGTCTGATGATATAGTAAAGCCTCGCTTCCCGCCTCATTCCAATCATTTAATTTCCCACAGTTCTGAATATAGACTGTTTAGTGAAATGGCCTGAAAAAATTACATCACTGAAATTGAAATATATAAATTACAGCGAAACATTTCTGTTCCTCAGAGTCCCTTACCATTACTGCCATGGGGAATTCCCCACTGTCTGCCTCTTTCCCTCCAACTGGGCATCCTGCCACATTGCTGGAGCTTTTCCTCTCTCCACCTCCTGTCTCCCCAGCTGTCAACTTCCAACCATAGCTGAGTCTCTGTTAGCTGTCTATGCTAAACATCCCAAACTAGGTTTTTGTATATTTTTGCATATCCCAAACTTCTTAAGATACTGTTGAATTTTTAAGGGGAAGAGGGCAGCGTCTTCTTGTGCAAACACTTAGATTACCAGAACTACAAATTATTTTATACACATTTCAGGTAGAACTTACTACTTTCTAGATTTCCAAGTTAAGATTTACCTTTGAAATAAAAAATAATTTATTTATAAAAAAACAAAATAAATTATTTTTATGAAATACTTTTGTTTATTTTAATAATGCTTTTGCTAAAGGAGTTACATTATTATTCCATAAGTGCACTTACCAACTGCACAGTCTAGGAGAATTCCTTTTACCTGTTTTGCTCTCAGTCTTCCCCTCTATAAGAAGAATGGTTGCCTCTATCTTTTCCATACATTTTCCCCTTGTCCGTCAACCTTTCCATTTTCTGCTCAGGAAATCCTATAATGAAGCCTCAGCCTGCCAAAGTGACCGTATTTCCTAGCAGTCACACCCAAACCTCCAATGAAAAATCCCCTACTAATAGGATTGCCATATAATTTATCATCCAAATTGAGACAATTTTGACAGTATAAAGCAATGTTATTAATAATTATACCTCATAAACCATAACAGTCTAGGCGACCGGAGACCCATGGTCAACCTTTATCAGGAGAAGTTCATGCTTTGGGGCTTCCCAGTTTAAGAAAAATAAGAGGGTTTTAAATGTTAAAATGAACATTTAAATTTTATCCAGAGGCCTCTACGCTTTATGAGACTTGTGCATTTGGGACAATATGCTGTGTTAGATGTATTGTATAGATCACTCTCTTTCTAATAAGAAGCTTCCAAAGTAGGACTATGATATGGTTTGGCTGTGTCCCCACCCAAATCTCTTGAACTGTAGATCCCATTATCCCCACGTGTCATGGAAGGGACCCGGTAGGAGGTGATTGAATCATGGAAGTGGGTTCTTCCTGTGATGTTCTTATGATAGTGAAGAAGTCTCACGAGATCTAGTGGTTTTATAAAGGGCAGTTCCTTTGCCCACACTCTCTTGCCTGCCACCAGTTAAAATGTGCCTTTGCTTCTCCTTTACCTTCCACCATGATTGTGAGGCCTCCTCATTCATGTGGAACTGTGAGTTGATTAAAACTCTTTTCCTTAATAAATTACCCTGTCTCAGGTATTTCTTCATAGCAGTGTGAAATGGATGCATATAGGCTATCACCATTTGAACAATGGCTTCATTCACAAAAGAGAAATGTAAGGACACAAGAATTTTTCACTATCTGCCCCATCAAATCCTACTGGCAGTCACTAACCCTGTCCAGAAGCAACCAATGCCTGTCCTGTAAATTCACACTTACTCTCACCTTAAATACTTTTTCTACTGTGGTAAAATCTTCAGTGTCTTTGATGTAAAGCTTTCTATCCTAATTTATATTTAATGCTTCAGAAGCTTACTTCTGAAAGCATATGAAATATATGAGTGAATCAAATTCAAGTAGCACATACAAATTCCATTTTTCTCTTTATATAGCCATTCTTTTTGCCAATATTTGATTCCTTGTAAAGATTAAGAAGTAAAGGAGAATTTGCTTTATTGTTTTTGGTAATTCCCAGTTTACGAGAGGAGTTTGTTGTTCCTGAAAAATTATTTAAGTAAAGGTGTCCATTACCCATAACTGCAGCAGCAGTAAGTGGCTTATATTCACCAATGGAAAAACCTTTGGTCCAAATGGAAGAACCTGAGGGACTCACAGTAGTTCACTTGTTTTCTTTAGCTTTTCCATTTTGTATTTCAATTAATTTTCCCTCTGACAAAAATCTAACAAGGAAACAGAATGGTAAGGCCATTTTGTTTAAAGAAACGTATCTAGGGAAAAAGCAGTACAGATGTAAAAGAGAGCAGACTGTATATTTAATTAATATTATAAAAATATAATGTGCTTCAACTGGAGCATGGAAATCTTATCCCTAGGCAGAAAAAACAATCTGGTATTAGGAATCCCAGAATAAAAGCACTATACACACTCACATACACATAGATACAGTCATTGATATAAGCTAAGTGCAATGTTAGCTTAAAGAGGGACAGTGTTTTTGCCTCAACCATGCACACACATATCAATCATTTAATATACATTTATTAAGTGCCTACCATGTGCCATACACAGTGAGAAGTTCCATTGTGTTATACATTTATATGTAGTATAAATCAAATTTTACTGCCTAAAAATTTAAATTTTAGTGGAAATCACAGATACACAGCAGTTGATTTCAATCCATTTCTGGTTAAATAATTGGTTATATATAGAAAAATCTTACACAAAGAATGATTTAACTTGTCTTCATTAAACTACATTCCTAAGAAAACCCTGGCAAGTTTTATTGCAAGCATACTATAACATTTTGAAAATGCATTCCATATTTCCTTACAGTACATTTTATCTGCAATCTATACATGTTTATTATCCCCTGGGAACTTTTATTAGACTTTAGAAGATGTGCAAAACAAATTTAGGAACAAATGGACCAGAAATATTAAACCATTAAAGAGTTCACCTAAATTAAATAATTATACAGCAACAATATGATCTAAATTTAGTATATGTCAAAAAATTTAAGTAGTTTATATGAAATTACGAACAAAAATGTTACAGTTCTACCAGTTTGTGAAATTGAATGATGCAAAATATTAGAAGTGTTAGCAGTTTTAGTAGCATTCATTAAATCTTCAGTGTCTGTGATGCATATTGCTATAGCCTTTTAGGTATTTAATGCAGGTATTTTACATGCTGAAAAAATTCAAGTGTCATTTTGCACCATCTCAAAATGTAATAAGCATTTTCAATAATGAATGAAAAAGAAAATTCATAGTTCCATATATTCTAAAAAATACTTCACTTCTTTTATGAGTTTTAGAAATGTATGTATAACAAATATTGATTAAGTAAGGAATTAAGAAATTATTGCTGTGTTTTTAAAGTTTGTGAAAATTAAGAATCTGCCATCTTTTGTCAGGAATTCAATGGAGTTTTTTTCTTTCCAGTATCAGTAGTGACTATAATCTACCTCATAAGTATTGTTGAATTGAACCAAAGAAGTAATTGCTGTGTCTATATTAAGGATACGTGAATTGCATTGCCTCTTACAGCACAGAAAGTCCTCTCTATTCCTTTCTTCTGATCGCAATCATTCTTCCCCTTATAGCAATTAGTTTGTTTTTATTTGATAGATATTTTGAATTGTATATCTGATTAGGATTCCCTGAATGCACTAGCTGCAAGAAAGCCATCTAACCTTAAGGCCTACTATGAGCAATTGGAGTAGGGTTTGGGTGCAGGGAGCATTAGCTGGTTGCCTGAGGGATTTAATTTGTTCTATAAATGTGTTTTTTTGGTTTGTTTTTGTAAATTATGTTTGAATAATCAGAAATTTTACAAATACATAGAGGTTTAGAAATATGTAAAGAAGCACACGTGCATACAATTCTAGCAACAACATGAGGAATTTTAAAGGAAGTAAATAACCAAAGTCTCCACCACCCACATGACCTCATACTGGACTCCTTCACTAACATATAACATGTGGCTGTTTCCCGTTAATGATTTGGTTTTGCATCGTTTGGTTTTTGTGATATATTTCCCTTATTTATGGCTTCATTTCATGCTATTTTTCTTGCTTATTTTCTTTTTCCCTTTCACCATTATCTAACTTATAATATTGGTTCTGTATTTTAATGGTTTTTATTCCTAATGTAGTTAAGGTATAAATAAAAAAAAAGGTTGATTAAATTTGACTTACTGTAGTAGTTAAGTATTTATATCTCATCATTTTATATTGTATTTTCATTTATCATTTTGTAGCTACTTTAAATCTCTTATGAAATGAGTTAGGGACCATTATAAAGCCAGTCTTAACTTTTTGAAAATCAACTTTTTACCAGTGATTTCTTCAAACATTCCCACAATATCCACCAGATGAGCCTATTTGGCTGAAACATGGTCAGAGAAAAGTAGACAAATGTATGAGTGTCAATTTCCAGATGACACAAAGAATCATCTGGTTGTGACAGGACTCCAGAAATCTCATTCTTCTATTTTGAAGTGCTCTGACATCTGCAGTGAGTGCTGCTGGATTTCTCCTTGAGCACCTGACTGTGTTTCACAATGTTTTTTCAATGTTGCTATTTATTGAGCCCTTTCCATGTTTGGGGGAATAGACTAGATACTTAAAATATGTTATTTCATTTGCCTGTTCCACAGCCCTGGGAATTTGGTATTATTGTATTCTTTAAAAAATGAGTCTGCTGAGATTAAAGCGGCTAAATAACTTGCCCAAGGCCACGTGAGTAGGAAGTGGCTCAGCTAGTACTGATACTGGGTTGTGTTACTCCAAGGAGTTACTCCCAATGTGTTTGTTACCCCTGGGACAGGAGAATTATGAACCAAAGGAGCTGGAAAGAATAGATGGCACCTCTAAGACTCCTGCCTGCAATTAGAAACTGCCAAGGCAGCTGCTCTTATCGTAACGTTGTAGTAGAAAAGAGGTGGTAGGAGAAGAGCAGGCAAAAGACAAAAGGAATTCGTATGTTATCCTAGAAAAGAAAAGAAGAATCCAGTTATTTGACACTCCTGAGTTAATATGCACTTTTTAAAAATAGTAACAGCCTCTTGAATAAAATAAAAACTTAACAATCCATCATAACTTGGTATGAATTCCACACACTCACTACCCTTGCTTCTTACTATATTTGAGCTATAGTATCAAAATTTCCGCTCCTAAAAATACGCCCTGCCCCAGAACCTTGTTATTCCCTGTGTCGTTAGACTTGTCCCTGGCTGATTTCATGATTAGCATCTCCTCCTTCAGGACTCAAATACCTAGGAAATTAAGGCAGCTTTCCTTATCCAGCTTATCTAAACTACCTTCCTCTCTCAATTATTTCCTATTCTATCACTCAATTTTTTTCTCATAATATTTAACATATTTTGAAGTAATTTTTAAAATTTATTTATTTGTTAGGGATTTTTGGTAACTCTGATGCTTTTTGTTTGTTTACGTCTATTTCCTATTTTTCTAGTAATTGTATCATGAGTCATAATTTTAGATAATTATTTGCCAACTTTTTTTTTTTTTTTTTTTTTTTTGAGGAGTATTGCTCTGTGGCCAGGCTGGAGTGCAGTAGTGCCATCTTGGCTCACTGCAAGCTCTGCCTCCCCAGCTCAAGTGATTCTCCTGCCTCAGCCTCCCGAGTAGATGGGACTATAGGTGTGTGTCACTACGCCAGGCTAATTTTTTTTTTTTTTTTTTTGTATTTTTAGTAAGATGGGATTTCACCGTGTTGGCCAGGATGGTCTCGATCTCTTGACTTCGTGATCCACCCGCCTCTGCCTCCCAAAATGCTGGGATTACAGGCGTGAGCCACCGCACCCAGCTCCCCCCACACCTTTCTTTTTTTTTTTTCTTTTTCTTTTTTAACTGTCTTGGTGGGAACTTCCTTTAAGGCACCTTAGCCAAAAGGTTGAAATATCATCCAGCTCGCTTAGATTTCCTCTTCCTGGATTTGAGGGTCAATTACAGTATTTAAAGGCTGAAATGTCTGGAGTCCATTTATCCCAATTGTTCCACACCAAAGACATTCACCGTTAGTTTGTTATATAGATACTTAGAGCAGCCATAGTTTCTGTACAAATTTAATTCTTTAGTTATTTTTTGTTTGTTTTACTTTAAGTGAACCCATATTCTTTCAATACATTGTTTTACTTTTTCTTATAAGTTACACAAAATCAGAGAGCATGGTTATCCTTCTCTGGATCTGCAAACCAAAATATAAGCCCCATGAGGTCAGAAAATCTGTTTGGTGCATTAAACATCTGGAATAGTGTGTGATAGCTAGTGTGCATCTAATAATTGTTTTTAAATATAAAATGAATGAATACAATCTGCTGAGTGTCCTGAAAGGGGTCTTTAAAGCAGAGATAATGGATTCAAGAGAGATGTCTGTTACTAGCTTTAGCTCCTCTTCAGTGAGTTTGTTCCCACATCATATGTACTTGTTTTCCCCCTAATAGTGAAGGCTTCTCACTCTTCTGTGGTCTGTTGTCACTTTTTGTGGAAGATGATATGCTCCAATTTACTGACTTGACCAGACTCAATTTAATAAACCATGTGACCTTTGGGCAAGTTTCTTAAACACTCTCTAAATCTTAGTTTCCTTCTCTGCAAAGTGGATAACAATACGTGCTGTCCCATGGGTAATACCGTGAGCTCAGCAGGCCCTGTTTGGTCTTTTGTTTCTAAGCACTCAGAGAAGTTCCTTTCTCAGGCTTTGACAGTGAGTCAGGGCTAATGTGACTAAGTGAAAATGATGCATGTTACTTTGAGGCCTGACCCCTAAAAGCTTAAGCTAAATCCATTTCACATTCACTTTTCCCTGGTCTATTGGCCACTGCCATTCAGTGGAGAATACTAAGGACCCATTGGTCCAGGACGTTTAATCTGGATGGCCTCCAAATGACTGCATTTTACCATCATCTGAGTAAGCAGTAAACTGTAGTTTGTTTCAGCCACTAATATTTGGAATTTTGTTGTTGTTGTTGTTGTTATTTTTGTTACATCAGGTAACATAACTTGATTAAGTAGATCTATAATTACAAGAATTCTAGTGAGGATTACTTAGGATAGACCCAGTACAAAGCATCACTCACAAAAGAAGTTAAAAAAAATATTATTCACATATTTTTCCATTGGTTTTTACCCCTGTCCAACATATCTTCAGCAGTCCACTTCTACGCACTTCTTACCTCTTAAATAAAAATGTCTTTCTTATTGGATTATAAATACTATGTAATTTTTTATTCTAGTCTATGGAACTTGGTCCATTACTTTCACTCATTTCTTTGAAATTTCTTTTGAAACTTTCTTTCTCCAATGGTTCACCTCTACCTATGAATACATTCCCATTTCATGCATCCATGAGGAACACTGCTTCACCTCTTCTATGGCCTTAATCTACAGTCATTTCCCTTGTATGTTACAGAAAAAAAATTCTACTAAAATGTAATTTGGATCCTTTGGATCTTCTTTTTCATTACTCTTTTACTCATAAAACTTTTCATTCAATTTTTCATCTCCTTCATTCTAGTTAAATATTTTCTCAGAGATCATTCATGTTGAAATGGTCAAATTAAATGTGCATTTTTTGACTGCTCTTTAACACTAGAATTATAGCTAGAATTACAATAACTAGCACTGCCAGTCTTTCTCCCCATGATAATTCATGTCCCAGCATCTTGTTCCCAGGATCTCTTGGGAAATTAGCCACATTCAGGATTTTTACCTCTCTCAGTGGATGCCTACTAACTTTGTGTGTCTGGTCTTATTCTGTCTATTGAGATCTGCCTGGACCTTTCTAATGGTCTGCTAGACATAAATAACTGTTAAAATTTATTTTAACACTTAAACCTTTTCTTCCTTTTAAACTATTCTGAACATGTCTAAAAACAACCTCCTTATTCCCATATGGGCTCTCTCTTCCTTTTAAACATGCTAACTGTCATAATTTTTTCAAACCGCCTGCATTTGGAAATATAAGGCACCAGTTACCTATCATTCTTCCCCATGTTTGACTTTCAATTAGTTGAATCATTTCCTCTACAAATTATCTTGAATACCACTTTTCCTTTTCCTCTTGGCTCGTTGTATGGTACCTCCAACCACTCAGTTGCTCAAGTCTGAGAGGCCCATCTTTAATTGGGCAATTGGGCCTCTTTAATTTAACATTCCCTTAACCCCCAAATTTCAGCAACCCACCAATTTCTACAACTCCTAACTATAAATTATTATGCAAATTCTTTTTCATTCATTCATCCCCATGGCCAGTATTTTGGATTAGCCTCCCAGGATCTGTCGTTTCTGTCACCAAGAAATTCTGTCATAGCCATTAAATCTCACTCCAATCCAAAAAATCCACTATTTACAGTTAAACCACAGTGATATTTCTAATGTCAAATCTAACTTTTACTGTGCTTCAAAGGTTCTCCATTGTAGTAAGGTAAAGGGCAGAGTCTTTAAGTAAGCTTGTGTAGTTTCAATTTGTGAAGCCCAATGAAGTACTCATCCTCATCTTTAGTTTTCAATCACAATGTACATTCAATTAGCAGTAATTATTTATTAGTAGTATACTCTTAGCATATTATATTTTTTTCTGTCTGAAGATCTATGTGCATGCCATTTGCTGTTGTCAAAAAATTCTCTACCAACTGCAAGTCGTTCCTCTTTGCACTTGCAGAAAGGGTGACCACATGATTTATTGTTCAAGATGAGATTATTTTGAGAGTAGCAAGAGCATTAGTAATAATTACACCAAGAGAACAGACATACATGGTAACTATTCTGGGAAAACTGGGATATAAGGTCATACAAATTAGGTACACTTATCAGAAAAATTTTCTGATTATCAACCCCATGCTATTTATTTTTCATTACTCTTACATAGAATTCTATTTCTCCTATAATATTACATTTTATCAGCAGGCAGTTGATCCCCTTACAGTAGCCACAATTAGAGCGACTAGTCCCCATTCCACAACCATTCCAGGTTAGATTGGAATCAGACTTTAAGAGTGAGAAAGCTGATCTGCCAGCAGCAACGGCAGTAGCAAAATTTTCTGCCTCCCTACCCTCCACCAAATAGCATAGGAAGAGGCAGGCTCAGCAGCTTATAATTCCCTCCTCACTTAAAAATCACTCAGTGTATTAGTCTGTTCTCACACTGCTATAAAGAAATACTTTCAACTGGGTAATTTATAAAGAAAAGAGGGCCAATTGGCTCATGGTTCTGCAGGTTGTATAGAAAGTATAGTGGCTTCTGCTTCTTGGGAGACCTCAGGAAGCTTTCAGTCATGGCAGAAGGCAAGGTGGGAGCAAGGCATCTTACATGGTGGGAGCAGGAGCAAAGAGAGCAAGGGGGGAAGAATTGCATATTTTTTAACAACCATATCTCATAAAAACTCACCCATGATCACAAGGACAGTATCAAGGAGATGGTGTAAACCAGTCATGAGAAATCTGCTATCATGATCCAGTCACCTCCCACCAGGCCCCACCTCCAAAATTAGGGACTAAAATTCAACATGAGATTTGGTGGAGATACAGATCCAGACCATATCATTCTGCTCCTGACCCCTCCCAAATCACATGTCCTTTTCATATTGTAAAACGAAAACATGCCTTCTCAACAATCCTCAAAGTTTAAAATCACTCCAACATTAATTCAAAAGTCCAAAGTCTCATTGGAGACAAGCCTAGTCCCTTCTGCTTATGAGACTATAAAATAAAATTTAAAAAAGTTAGTTGCTTCCAATCTACAATGGACGTATAGACATTAGGTAAATATTTCCATTCCAAAAGGGAGAAATTGGCCAAAAGAAAGGGACGACAGGCCCCATGCAAGTTCCAAAAATCTTAAAGCTCCAAAATAATCTTCTTTAACTCCATGTCAGACATCCAGGATACACTGATACAAAGGATGGTCTCTGAGGTCTTGAGCATCTCTGCCCCTATAGCTTTGCAGGGTTTAGCCAGCACAGCTGCTCTCCAAGGCTGACAGTGAGTGCCTGCAGACTTTTCAGGTGCAGGTGCAAGCTGTTTGTGGATCTGTTATTCTGTGGTCTACAGGATGGCAGCCCTCTTCTCACAGCTCCACTAGGCAGTGTCCCAGTGAGGACTCTATAGGGGCTCCAACCCCAAATTTCTCCTCTGCACTGCCCTAGTAGAGGTTCTACATGAGGGCTCCATCTCTGCAGCAGGGTTCTCTCTGGATATCCAAGCTTTTCCATACATCCTTGAAATTTAAGCAGAGGCTCCCAAACCTCAATTCTTGAACTCTATGCACCCACAGACTTAACAGCACATGGAATCTGCTAAGGCTTATGGATTGCACCCTCTGAAGCAGCAGCCTGAACCATACCTGGGCTCCTTTGAGCCAAGGCTGGAGCTAGAGCTACTGTGATCTGGGGAACAGCATCCCAAGGTTTCACAGGGAAGTGGGGCATGGAGTCTGGCTTATAAAACCATTCTCTCATCCTAGGCTTCTGGGTCTGTTATGGCAGGGGCGCTGGGAAGAAGTTCTCTGAATTGCCTTTGAGGCATTTTCTGCATTATCTTGGGCATTAGCACTTGGTTCATTTTTACGTATGCAAATTTCTGCACCCTGCTTGAAGTCCTCCCATGAAAATGGACTTTTCTTTGCTATGTCATGGCCATGCTGCAAATTTTTCAAATGTTTACTCTCTGCTTCCCCTATAAATCCAAGTTCCAACTTTAGGTCATTTATTTGCTCACTCATAGGAGTACAGGTTGTTAGAAGCGGCCAGGGCACCCCCGAATGCTTTGCTGCTTGGAAGTTTCTTGCACCAGATATCCTAAATCATCACTCTGAAGTTAAAAGTTCCATGGATCCTTGGAGCAGGGGGACAATGCAGCCAAGCTCTTTGCTATGCATAACACAAGTGGCCTTTCCTCCAGTTCCCAATAAGTTCCTCATTTCCACCTGAGACTTCATCAGCTTTGTCTTCACTGGCCATATCACTGCCATCATTGTGGTCATAACCATTCAACCCATTTCTAGGAAATTCCAAACTTTCCTTCATCTTCATATATTCTTCAGAATCCTGTAGAGTTTTTCAACCTTTGCCCATAACCTGGTTCCAAAGTTGCATCCACATTTTCATGTATCCTTACAGTGATGTACCACTTCTGAAACCAATGTTCTGTATTAGTCCATTCTTGCTTTGCTATAAAGAAATACATGAGACTGGGTTATTTATTTATTTAATTAATTATTTTTGAGACGGAGTCTCACTCTGTCGCCCAGGCTGGAGTGCAGTGGCCAGATCTCAGCTCACTGCAAGCTCTGCCTCCCGGGTTCATGCCATTCTCCTGCCTCAGCCTCCCGAGTAGCTACAGGTGCCCGCCACCTCGCCCGGCTAGTTTTTTTTTGTATTTTTTAGTAGAGACAGGGTTTCACCGTGTTAGCCAGGATGGTCTCGATCTCCTGAACTTGTGATCCGCCCGTCTCGGCCTCCCAAAGTGCTAGGATTACAGGCTTGAGCCACTGTGCCCCACCGAGACTGGGTAATTTATAAAGAAAAGAGGTTTAATTGGTTCATGATTCTGTAGGCTCTGCAGGAAGCATAGTGGCTTCTACCTCTGGGGAGACCTCAGTAAAGTTGTAATCATGGTGGAAGGCAAAGGGAGAGGAAAGCATCTCACATGGTGGGAGCAAGAGCAAAAGAGAGAAAGTGGGGAAGTGCCACACACTTTAAAAAATACCAGATCTCATGAGAACTCACTCACAAATGCAAGAATGGTACCAAAGGGATAGTGCTAAACCATTTATTTGAAATCCACCTCCCATTATCAAATCACCTCTCACCAGGCCCCATCTCCAGCACTGGGGATTACAATTCAACATGATCATTGGTGGGGAGGAAGATCCAAACCACATCAATTAGCAATAGCAGGCAATTCCAGAAGATACCTTCTACCTCACCAGAAAGGATTGAGCTGGAGTCCCAGCGGTGCAAAATCAAAGAAAGCAGAGTAAGTAAGTTTTCATTGGAATTAAAGTACACAAAAGTCCACCAGAACCTATACACTAAAGTTAAACAGGATGACTGCAAGCTAAAGTAGAAGCTCCTTGTGTAATACTCACCCTTTGAGTATGGGTTGGTTTTAGTTATTTGCTTCCAGATAATAGATATTTCTTCCATGATTCAACTGTAGATATTGATTCAACTGTAGGTTAATAATGTGACTTCTCTTTCTTGCTAGTAGACTTTCATGCTCTCTCTCTCTCTCTCTTGCTGGCAGAAAAAATCTTAAAAGTTTGAGAAGAAAATATGGGAAGTAACTAAGAGAAATCTCTGGTCAATACTCAACATAAGTCCCTCAGTCCAACAATATTCCATACATGAAATCCTGCCAATAACTAGGTAAGTAACCATAGAAGCATATAACTCCCCTGTTGACCTTTCAAATGAGATAGTAACCCACCTTGTGAACTTCATTGCAGGTTAAAGAGAGATCATGAATCAGAGGACCCAGTTCAGCTGTGACCAGAGTCCTGGCCCATTGCAACTTTGAGATAAGTGCATATTGTTTAGAATGCTAAACTTGTGGTTATTTGTTACACAAAAAGAAGTAACTTATAAAAAGACTGTATACTCTTGATCCTCATTATCAGTGAAACATCTCATTATTGATGCAGGGACATTGAATTCCTTAAAAATTGAGGTAAACTTCTTGAAAACAAAGCCCAAGGAGTTGTTGTATTTTCATATACCCTCCTTCACCTGCTAGAAATCAAGTTAAAGAAGTCACAATCACTATTACTGTTGTAGAAAAGGTACTCCTTTTCCTTTATTCAGGCTCTTACTTGTGCTTAGAATAAATGTTTGTGGCTTCTATGATTAACTAGCTGAAACATAAAGGCTTTAGTTATTTTATGTTTCCTTCGAAGGCCATTTGTAGTATTGATTTAACACACGAGCTCCTTGGACGTTGTTTTTGCCTCAATCACTCAAGCAGGTGGTTCTGTACAATGAAGAATACAGCTTAAAGGAAAAACATAGAAAGATATCAACTCTACAGGCAGGCCCTGTAGTGGCTCTGGAAACATTGTGAAGTAACTCTATGCACAGTACTATTGATACTTATTTGGAATTTTCCTATAATGGGACAAATTTGATATACAATCTATTTACATTGTAGAATCTTTCCTAATGCACCGGTGTCTCACTGACGGGCTTTTCTTTCCCTACCTGCTGAATTTGTATGTTTTATCTAATGGAAGTTGATTTTGAACAATGATGGAAGAGTTTGCATACAAGGCAATACAGCCTCCTATATGGTATTATTGTTGTTAGGGAAATTAATAATAGCTTCCACAGCAAACAAAGCTATTCTTATCTGAACACAACAAAAGTCTATTTGTTGCTATGTCAAATCTAATGCAGATGTACCTTGATGGTGGGAAAACTGCCTATGGTTTTTCAGAGATCCATACTACACATCTTGTAGTTCTGCTATTTTCCAGGGCCGCAGAGATGTTACTTGATCCTTTGCTTTCAGCTGCTAGTCAGGAGAAAAGCAGAAGATCATGTGAGAAAGAACTTTCTGGGCCAGTTCCAGAAATGGTTTACACAGTCGACTAGACAAAAGCAAGTCCAACAGCCACATCTAACTACAAAGGAGGCTGGGAAATGTAGTCTAATTTTGTGCCCAGGAAGAAAATGAGAACTAATAAATACAGACTGTCATGGGGGTAGATTAAAATAATGCAATATTAATGCAAATAGATTTAAGACTGCGGAAATATGGCACACGATTTATGCAACTTAATTCCAACATATATCAGTATTTATAGTAGAAAACTTATTTTAAAGAATTCTATATTACATAAATAATAAAATTAGTGTAACAATACAACATTAGTGTGTTCTAATTGTGGTTTCATTGTAATGTTACCTTTTGATAATAATCATCTAACCTATTTCCTGATTAGCTCTGTCAAGTTATTTCCCTTTTCCCCATTTTCTGTTCCTTTCTCCTTAGTAGGTTATATTCCCTTCTCATCTTCTTTAGGGAAGCTCGCATTTTGTACTATGCCATATTGCATGAAATAATTCATTCTGCATAAAACATGTTTGGATACACTTTCTAGACTGGGTTAGGTTTTCAAAGGATTTTTGTTGGAACTAAAAGCTTTCTGCAATCCTGTACCATACTAGAAATAGAAGTTGCATATGCTGCCTCTTGGGAAGCAGAGCAGGTAAGTGGTATCCTGGAGTTCAATAGTTGCAAGAATGAAGTATATGACCAAGAGATGAAGGAAAATGGGGGGAAAAATCTAGCCCTTGCTACCAACTTCAACAACTATTATTTAGTGGCTTTTCATGTTGTCTCAGTGGACAGAGAGCATCTGTCCACTGAGCATCTGAAGGCATGAATCTTTTACTATCCCAGTAAAGCTCACATATTGTTATGCTGTAACCTAAGCTGAAAGATGTCATGGTCATGACCTTGACAAATTTCCTAGGCTATTGGTATCAGGATGCACCCTTGATATGCAACGTTTTATATTTGTTCTCTGGGTTTCTTTCCTGAGAAGGAGGTCATGCTGGACCTGCAGTTCCGAGTGACTTAAGTAACCCTGACACTGTAATTGGCAATGTCTGCTCCAAAAGCTGTTATTAAAAATAAGTGTTTGAGGAAAAATTGTTGTTCTTATTCTGTTCCTTTATCTCATATGGAACGTGAAAGTTTATTTCCATATTTGTCTTCTCTTAGCTAGTTTATATGCCTCTGAAATATTAGGTATTTTGTAAAATAAACTTGAATGTGAAATTACATAGAAGTATCATTGTATTGAATTGGTTATACCTGAAAGACCAGAAATCACTTTGTAATTTGGGCAAACTTTTGTTTTTCCCATTTATTACTTTCATTCTTCCTTTGTTTATGGTGATTTTTATGTTGTGTATGTGTTTTGTCAAATAGGGATCCGTTTAAAATAGTTACCAAAATGCATGTGGGTACTTTTTACATAAGAAAGCCTGTTGTGAAGGAATCAAAAGTCAATAGATTTATTGAAAACCTACTCTGTGTAAGACCCTGCATCAGAAATAATAAATGAAGGGTAATAATTAACATAAAATGAGTAATCACTTGAGTTTCTTAATGTAGCATATTTTAATATATCTTTCTGTACTTAGTGTAGTCTTAAATGTTTAATTACGAGTCATGAAAAGGCTTTGAAAGAATTTTATAGTATTTTTAATTGTAAAATAAGGATCCCACATCCCAGAAATATTATTGTCATTAGTTTGACCCTAAATCATAAAATCATAGAATGCTGGGAAAGGAAGATGTGTTTAACATTACGCACTATAAATGTTGTCTAGTGCAATAATTTCCTGTGTTAAAATACATCCAGTGATTGAGAACCCTTTGCTTTTTCAAGTGGTACATCTTCTCCCCTCTTTCTCTTCCTCTCTCCCCTGCCTCCCTCCCACTTTTCTTCCTTTCTTTGATTTTTTTTTCTATTGATAACTATCCTAGTAGAATTGTGCTTGATATAGTTTGGATGTTGTCCCTGTCCAAACCTCATATTCAAATGTCATCCCTAATATTGGAGATGTGACCTGGTGGGAGGTGATTGAACTGACTTCGTGCCATCCTCTTGGTACTGCCCTCACAATAGTGAGTGAGTTCCTGCAAGATTCGGTTGTTTAAAAGTGTGTGGCACCTCCTGCTTCTCTGTCTTGCTTCTGCTCTGGCAGTATTACATGCCTACTCTCCCTTCATCTTTCACCATGATTATAAGCGTCTTGAGGCTTCCCCAGAAATGAATCAGATGCCAGGGTCATGCTTCCTATCCAGCCTGCAGAACTGTGAGCCAATTAAACCCATTTTATTTATAAATTACTCAGTCTCAGGCATTTCTTTACAGTAACGCAAGAATGGAGCAATAGAGTTCTTTTTTGTGTGCCTCCTGAAATCTGCCTGCCTTTAAATTTTGCTCTTTGCTTCTTTTTGTCTTAATTATACTTCAATATGTTTATGATGAACTAAATGAATGTTATTGAGCATAACTATCTGGACATCCACATGCAATATACATTCACACTACATGTGTATGTTTGTGTGAAGAGGGCAGGAAAATATTACCAAGTTTCTGACTCCTTTAGGCTCCTGCATCTTGTATAAATATGAGCCCACTGACTTGCCATTTTTGTAAGATCAGGCTGTTTTTAATAGGACCTCTTCCACTGACAAGTCTTCCTGGTGCCCCTTATCTGACTAACTTCTATTTGTCCTGCTATTCCTGGTTACCTGTGAGCACCTTTAGAAAGTTTCCTCTGAGCTTAACCTCTCCCAGGACCCAATCTAGATTGGGTGCTTCTGCCTGCTGGTATCCCATGCTTATCCTTATCAGGGAACCCGTCACACTACTTTGGAATTGCTTGTTGACGTGCACGTAGGCTTCTCATTAGGCTATCAGCACCCTGAGGGCAGGACTTTCCCATCTCTGTTGCCCTGGGATCTTGCACTGTGCAAAGTAGACTCAAATTTGTTGAAAGTACAAGAAAGGAAAGAAAGTATAAACAGACTCATTAATTCTTAGTCTCAGTTACAAGACCATGGAAAGGTTGCCCCGTGATTCATCCTATGTTAGCTTTTTCGGCCTTCCAGGACTCAGTCTTTTTCTACCTCTTCTTCTTTGCCCTTTCTTAATGGAAACCAATCTCTTTTCTGGCATCTTCTATTCTGCCTCTTTGTACATTATCTCCATGAGACAATATGGTGGGGGTGGGGACCCTATGACCTCCCCCACATATGCATATTTTAGTCTCTATAATATTTATTAAAAATTGTATCTTTCTATACCATCTCAATATAAAGTATTCTAGATACCAAATGACTCACAGTTTATGTGTTATAAGGCAGGATTTGGCATATTTGTGTGGCTTGTATGGTTTTTATTTTCTTTATGTGTGTTTTCTAAATTGATTACAATAAAAATGTAATATCTCTGTATAGAAAATAATAGTTAAATTATTTGAAACATGAGTTATTAGATTTAGCAATGAGGAGGTCTCCAATGTCCCTCTGGTAAAATATTGGGGGAATCGTGAAGGAAAAAAGAAGATTGCAAGGAGTTAAGATTTCTAAGCTTACTATATAACAATTTGGAACTTTTAAAACTTCTTACCCTACTGAGATGAACTTCAATTTAAATTTTAAAAACTACCATATGTTGATAATTTCAGGGTAATTCTAATGAGTTTAGTTTAATTGCCCAGGGATGGGTTATAGCTTTTATTTCTTCTTTCTCCATGGCAGTGGAGAAACTTAATGTCAGTATCCATCATTCCAGGTACAGTCTCATTAGTCACTGAAGTCATGAGGCTGACATTTGTGGATTGTGGAGGGCATAGCCATGTTAAAACACTCTGCATTTCAAGTTTCACCTGGATCATTTTGGTTTAGGTAAAATTGGGTTCCTTCTCTCTCCTCACTATGAAAAGTAATTACACCTTTAAAGGCCTCACTCCAGAACCCTCTGGATACAACAGCGTGCATGACAGAAATGGCACAAGCTTTAGAGTTAGAAGGGCATTGGAGCTGGACTGTCAGCGGTACCACTTGCCCACTGTGTCCTTGAATATGAAAATCTAATCTTTCAAAGTCTTAGCTCTTCATCATCAAAACAGTGTTCTTATGAGGCTTTATGATTCAGTTAATACTTGATATTTATGAATCTTGGTTATTTTCTCTCCCTTCCTCCTCTCTCCTCCTCTACTACCGGTTTTCTCATGTTGAATAGATGCTTGTTATTTTCCTATGAAAGGCAATATCTTGTTAGAGAAACTAATGAAAGCTGTGGACCCTCTCTCCAGGAAGATATATATATGCACAAAAGTTGACACATAATTTCAAACTATTCATGTACCCTCATGAAATACTTTCATGGGAACAATCATTAAGAAACACTGCTTAACATTTTTAATTTCAGCTCAGTTCTATTTTTCCTTTGACAGACTCTCCCATGGGATTCAAATCTTAGAGTCTTTTCAAAGCACTGTTTGAGAATGAGGAGTGTGAAATCTCTCACCATCTACCAGCAAACACAACAAGACAGCTACCAATGAGTTCAAGTGACTTCTTAAAGACTGAAACCAACATTAGCTTTCTATTCTCTTTCTGTCCAATTTTCTGGGATTCGGTAGTTCAAAGCAACCATACTTTACCTCAAGAAGCAAAAGAGGATCAAATTCTTGCTGATCAGATTCTCTGAAGCCTCAAAGCTGAAATTAACAGCCTCCTTTGGATTTTCATACCTCTACTCAAGGGGAATTAAGGAGTCAATTGATTAAATCCCCAAATTAAAGTTATTTGATGTCTGTTTCGTGTGCTTGCAACACCCCCTGAAAGCAGAAAGCATTTATTTTTTTTCTGGCCTTAGAGAATTTTCCTGGCTGCAAGGATCCTCTTTGCTTTGGCTGAAGTGCAGGAGACTTACCCATTGAAACAGCCCTCAGTCAATTACTGATGGAAGTTGGTGCATCACTATCCCAGTTTTCTCACAACTATGGCAAGATAACTCAGACACTGACATAAATTTACATTTACTCGTAAAGCTTCCTTAGTTGCATTATGTCCTTATTGCCCTCAGTGGTAACTTGCTTGGTAAAGCACACTTTATTGATCTTTTTCCTCTCCTGTCTTGCTTCTCATTTACTAATCAGGATTTTCTTTATTCCCAAATAGATTACTTATACTTGGATCATGTCAGGGTCAGCTTTGGGACAAATCAAAACTACAACATTATCGAATATACTTAAGGGACATGCTTTTGGCTCTCATATAGTGCAGGATTGTTAACACTCTTAATCACCACTCACTAAATGCCTCTAGTAGTCCCTGGGCATTGTGACAACCAGAGTACCTGCTCACACCTCAAAAGCTCTCCCAACCCCCAGAGAGGCAGCCATACTACCTCTAGTTAATGATCATTGATTGTCTTAGTCTGTGTTGTGCTGGTAAAACAGAATAACACAGACTGGGTAAATTATCATGAAAAAACATCTATTTGGTTCATGGTTCCAAGAGGCTGGGAAGTCCAAAATCAAGGGGCTACATTTGGTGAGGTCCTTCTTGAGTCATATATGGCAGAAAGCACCACATGAATGAGAGGGAAAGAGAGGGCCTAATTCATCATTTTTCAGGAGCCGACTTCCAAGATAACTTAACCACTCCCTCAATAATGGCATTAACCCATTCATGAGGGTTCTGCCCTCATGATCTAATCACCACTTAAAGACCCCACCTCTCTACTTTGTTGCATATACAATTTGGTTTTCAACATAGGAATTTGGGGAATATATTCAAACAATTGCACTGATATACCAGACAAACCTTGTGATTCTAGTTTAAAATATATACTTGAATAATTGTCTCACCAAGTACAACATCAAAACCTAGGAATTCTCAGCTTCTGCAACTATAATGAATAAATTATTTTTCTTCATAAATTACCCAGTCTCAATATTCTGTTATAAACAACAGAAATACACACACACACACACACACACACACACACACACACACACACACACATATCACACAATGGAATATTAGTCAACAATAAAAGAAGAAAATTCTGTCATATGATACAACATGGAAGAACTTTGAAGATGTTATGCCACTTCCATTAAACCAACCACTAAAGAGCAAACACTACATGATTCCACCTATATGAAGTATCAAAAATAGGCATAATAATAGAAAGAGAATAATCATAGAACGAGAAAGTAGATTGGTATTTGCCAGAGGCTGAGTGTAGGGAGAAATTAGGATTGTATTTTCCTTGGGTATTTAACTTTTCATACAAGGTATAAAATTTCTATAAAAATACTGTAAAAGTTTGCTTATCGTTAACAATAGGGTATCATATGCTGAAAAATGTGTAAGAGAGAGAGAGAGAGAGAAAAGAATCGATTCAGTTGAAAAGTACACTTTCCATATTACTGGCTATAATGTTGATATGATGGTTTAAACTGCAGCCGCCATGAGGCGCCTGGTAGGGGGCAGTAGCTGAATCTTCTTTGCTGTCTGTGAATCCTGGTGTACATATTCAGGTGCTTGTGCAGATCTGTATCAAAGTCTTCTAGGTCTTCTCAGATGACCTGCAAAATAAAGTCAGATGCTTGTGAATTGTGAGAGACTGATGTAGTGTCCAGTGCATCCTCATGGGTTCAACTTTATCCCTATGTATTCAAATGTTTCCTTGCTTTCCCGTATCCTCGACTGTGATCCCTGCTGACTGATCAGACATAGCAGCAACATGGTCGACTTAACAATTTCCCACACTTGTACATGGTCTAATCCCCGTAATAAATATCTTTATGTCCTTCTAGTTGTTTTGCACCTCTATTAAAACCCTAACTTTTACATGCTGACAAGATGAATCAAACATGAACCATAAAGTGATATTAAATATGGAATTTAGTGCTCAGGTTCACAGACTAGAAAGCTAAATAAATCCTAAGTCTTAAGTACTTTGTAGACACAACATAACATCCCCAGCCTGCCCACACCTGGATTTCATTTATATGATATAATAAACCACTGTTATTTGACGATTCTGCTACATTCAGTTAACATAAGGTATAACTGGTATAGAAACCAATTTAAATTATTGATTGGTGTTATTTGTTTGAAATGCTAAGTAGAGTAAAAATATTTAATAAGATTTCAAAGGCCATGAAGTTTTTCACTGAGAAAGTGCCATGGATTAAATGTTTTTATTTCCTCAAAATTCATATGTTGAAATTCTCACCCCACAGGTGATAGTATTAGGAAATGGAGCATTTGGAAACTAATAAGTTCATAAGGGCGGAGACTCTTGAAAGGGATTGATACCCATATAAAAGAAGCCCCAGAGAGCTGCATCTCACCCTCCACCATGTGAGGATGCAGTGAGAAGGTATCATCTTTGAGCTAGGAAACATGCTCTCACCATTGTTTCTGCTGATGCCTTAATCTTGGACTTCGCAACCACCAGAATTGTGAGAAATGTCACTGTTACTTATAAGTTAGTTAGCTTATGATATTTTATTATAGTAGCCTGAATGGACTAAGGCAAAAAGATGTTGCAATCCGTTGATTAAACTCATCAGCCAGATTAACTGGGTGAGCGAGTAATGGAAACTTACTTAGTCTATGCCATCCTCCTTTTTGAGAAAAATGTTGACACCAATTACACTACAAAGTGTCAGTGTAAATTCTCCACCTTTCCTACTCTCTTAATGGAGTAATATTTTCTCTTCTCTGGGAATGGGATTTCAGGGAATAAATTTACTATATGCCTTCTTCATCCCCAAATCTAATGAAACTATACTTGAATAATCTTTCTTGGCTCCAAAGTCACTGGATATGAAGTAACTTGAAGATATCTGAACCTTAAATTCTGTGTATGTTTACATTATAAAGTCCCTAAATTATAGAATAAAATATTCTAGGATAATCTGTGTAAAATCTAAAGAAAAGAAAGAATAATATCATTTTTGGCATAAAAGCTTAAAATACAATTATTAGTTAGAAATCTTGAATTTGAAAATGTTCTAATATTTTTCCAGAAGTATGTACTACTTTCAAACAGTGTGCTAATATTGAAATACAATGTGCAATAAAGGTGTTTGAGTTTAATGTAATAAATATTCCACTGCAAATCCTAGAAGATTGTTATTCTTCTCTTTCTAGTTATTTTTGAGGTGCTTAAAAAGTTATACCTAGAGGGTGGTGTGTGCAGAACCAGATGTTCCACACATGTTCTAATTTGTTTATTATTTGTGTAACATTAAGCAAGATGTTTAATTTCACTTATTTTTATCCCTTGTAAAATAAGAATAACAGTATTTACCAAACAGAGTTTTTGTGAAGATTACATGAAATAATACATGAAGAATATGTGGGATTGAGGAGGCATTTATTACATGCCAGTGTCTCCTCTTTGCTTTCTATTACAATAAGGAATAACCCAAGAGTACTGCTGCCCCATTACTTCTAAGATGGTAGCCAATTGTAATAAAGTGATGTATCTGCTAGGAACAAATTTTAATCTATCTTTATCATTGCTTCTGCTTCATTGATTTAAAAAAGTCAAGATATCATGTGAGAGTTCAATTCTCCTTCCTATTGTATGGTTATCTAAAAGCATGTGGAGAAAATGATTAGATACTTTAGTAATCATGATTATCACATGATTATTGATTTTCTTTTCTCTCCATGAAAACTTGTATATTTTCCAGTCTCTTTTCTGAATTGCTTTTTCACAGAGAAGTAACATTTCACCATGAGAAGCATGTAAAATATTTAACTTCTTACCCTTTTTTTGTGGGTCAAAGGTCAGGCATTAATGAGATGGATTACTTAAGGGCATGAAGTATATTTTTGTAGTGACTATGTAGCTGTCAAAACCTTTACAGTAACAAGAAATTATGAACTCGGCTTAGCTAAAGAATGACCAGGGAACAGAAGGATGGTTCTAATCTTTCTTATAGCAAGTGTTTCTTATAAGTCTTCTTAAATTCATCATTACCTCATTTGTAGGGATACAAAAATACAAAATTAATTCCCTAAAGAATGAGGGAGCTTCATATTACTTTTTGTAAGATGTCGTCATGGACAGATATACGGAGTTAATGTTGGGAAACAATGAAAGGTAAGGTGAGAAAGAAAATGTGAGAAAGTTAAGTTAGAAATAGGTTCCATTACTAAGCAAAGCACCAAGGGCAATTTAATTACCATTCATTGAGGATGTTTTTCAAGCCAGGTCATGGTTAAAACAAATATTGCTGAGAGAGTTAATATTGGAAGACAAGGTCCATACCCAAAGAGTTTATATTTTGTGGACAATTGGGAGAAGAAAATCATTCACTATACAGCACCATGGGTAGAACAAAGAGCCAACATGGGAGTGTATAGACTTTTATTCTAGAATCAACCCTGCCTTAATTCTCTTTTACTTCTTGCATTTAATCTTTTCCATCATCTGAGGACTGCTGAGAATCCTGGTATCTTTCCAGCCAATTAACATACACACACACTTAAACTGTTTCGCTAATTTAAACTATTCATCTGATATTTTAGTTTTAGAAGTTGGATATAATGGTTTTCAAGTTCCATGACTGGCAACCTCTAGAAAGGGACAGAGAACTAAAGTTAAGTTTGATTGAAAATGATTCCATGATTGGCACTAAGCATGCTCTTCAGTCACTTGACACCTTCCATTCCCGAAGAATGGCTTCAAACTCATAATCCAATAGTTTCCTTTTTCTTTCCATTGGAATATAACTGTGGCCTCTGGACCTTTTACTATGTATAAAAATTATGGTCTCTAGGTGACCAACATGAGGAATTGGTAAAGTTGACCTGAAGCAAACAGCCATTTTTTTTTGTAGTTAGTGACCCTGCATAATGACGTTTTTGACAATTTGAAAAATCGATAATTTTCATGCAATAAAGAAATAAGAAACATTCATCTTTATGGAAATGGAATAGACACATATTCCTATGCCAATTTTTCTGCCTTTATACGACTCAAAACTCTGAGGCATAAATACAAAACTACTTTTGGAAGTAAGATGAACTCTCTGTGTGAGTGTGTGTATGTGTGTTTAGTGTGGTTGTATTACATGGGAATGGGAGATCTCTTATAAAACCACTTCAAATGCTTTTAGTAGGATTAACAATTGGTTCATTTGCTTTCATAGCAATTACAAAATTATTAGCTAGACCATTAGTTTATAAATTGCTTGATTATATACCATATCCTTGAGTAGGAAGGATTAGTTTTAAAAGCAAATTATGTGAAGGCTTTTGCTCTGGAAATTAATTTATAAAATATCATGTATATTTTCTACATGTACTATTTACTTATCCAGTTGATTTGCCAAAACATCTTAAAGTGATCTACTGAGGGAAATCCTTCCTACTAACTCCTATGAGAAAAGCCTCTTTAAATTATGGCTTGCTGTTGAGATGTTTTTTCCCCCTTAGTACATAACATGGCTTGTTATAATAAAACATGTGTGATGGATTTTAGGGTGACACTTTATCTTCTAGAGTGGAGCTCTTTTAAAAATATCTTGTGTATTAGGTTATCTGTAGTTATAAATGTAATATTTCAACAGACTTTTTTTCTTCAAAGGGAAAGTTCTTATAACATGAATAAATTGATTTACCCACACTACTACAGGTAAAGGTGAAATGGAAAAAGAAGAAATAACCAACTTTCATTTCTGGTTGCTTTAATTACCCTTGGAAATCTGATATGTAACGAGAAAAGTGGGCTCCAAAAACTTACCAGTTGTCTTCTATCCAATGACACAGAAGACTTTGACATATTCATCAAATGAATGTTCATATTCTTACTCTTATTTGGGACAACTGACTGCATAGTCTTGGTTATTTTAAAATTATATACAGCCACAGTAAAAGGTACAGTAAGTGGATATTTTAAGGGAAAGAAATTAGAAAGGCATTTCAGATTGGCAGAATGCAATTACTTACTTGAAATTTACCCAGGACACTTGCTGTTGACACATTCAGGTGGTGCAAAGAACCTTTAATTACCCAAAGCAACTAGTTTGTGGTTTCACATCTCAGAGAAAGAAAGCAATTCCTGGAGCAAGGCTTTGTAAACACCACACAGTTCTGAAGCATTCTTTCTGATCAAAGGAAACCAGGGTTACTTCTTATTAGAGAGGTTCATTGCAATCATGCTCAGTTATTTCTTAGGGCAGGAGTCCCCAGATATTTTGTGAAGAGTAGCTAATTTTCATTTCTTGGAATCCGTGTGTAATAAAGTAAAGACAATGAGCTTTGAAACAAGACTAATATTGTAGAAATCCTAGATCTCTCACTTACAACTCTGACCTTGGGCAAGTTATTTAATTTTCCCATATCTGATGTCTCAAATGGGAAATGATACCTATATTAGAGAGTAATTAGGGAGTTTAAATAAGCTAACACATGTAAAATGTAGCACTGTGCCTGTCACATAATCAGAACTCAAGAAATGTCAGTTCTTGTCTGCAAAGCATGGTGGTATTTGAAGGTTACCTTCTGAATGAAATGTCCTTACACGGACCAAGAAAGGAGCATTCTGATGATTAAGCTCCCTTTGAGGTGAATTTAAAAGTAAGCCATGGAGATGGCTTAGGGCCTAAGTATGTTGCTCCAGTGATATGGTTTTTCTCTGTGTCCCCATCCAAATCTTATTTTGAATTGTAATCCCCATATGTCAAGGGAGAAACCTGATGGGAGGTGATTGGTTTATGGGGGCAGTTCCCCCATGCTGTTCTCATGATAGTGAGTGAGTTCTCATGAGATCTGATGTTTTTAAAAGTGGCAGTTTTTTCCTGTGTTCACACGTCACTCCTCTCACCTGCCGCTATGTAAGATGTGCATGCTTCCCCTTCCACCATGAGTGTAAGTCTCTTGAGGATTCTTCAGCCATGTGGAACTGTGAGTCTATTAAACCTCTTTCCTTTATAAATTACCCAGTCTCAGGTATGTCTTTATAGCAGTGTGAAAATGGACTAATACACCCAGGTGTCCTAATATAGGGGAAAGAGTATTCCCAATTTTGTTCCTTCTTAACTTCCTGGCTTTGGGTAAATTGCTTTAACTTTCCAATAACTAGTTTCTTCATCAGACAGGCAAAACAAATGATATTTTTTCCTGCCTATCTCCCAGAGGTGTGTGGAACAAACAGGTGTGTGAAAATATTTCCTGGACTAGGAAAGCAATCCAATCACAAAAGCTATGTTTTTAGTCCCTGGAAGAAAGGGAATGAATTTATTCCATATATAAATATACATTTACTGATTGCTTACTATAGGCCAGTTATTGTGCTAGGAACTAGTGAAAAACAGATATGATACACTTCTTAGCCTTTAAAAAATTTTGTGGTTAGTTTCTATTTATAATTGATACAGAGTAAGTGTACATATTTATGGGGTACAATGTGATATTTTAGTGCCTGTATATATTGTGTGATGATCAAATCAGGTTAATTACAATATCCATTATGTAAACATTTAATAATACATAGTTTATGTTTTAGATTCAGAGGGTACATATACAGGTTTTTTGTTTGAAGTCCCCAGTGTCTATAATTTCCATCTTTATGTCCATGTTTACCCATTGTTTAGCTTCCACCTATAAGTGAGAATATTCAGTATTTGATTTTCTGTCTGAATTCTTTTACTTAGGATAATGACCTCCAGCTTCATCCAAAATCATTTGCAAGTGACATGATTTTGTTCTTATTTTGTGGCTGCATATTATTCCATGATGTATACATACCACAGGTTTTTAAATCCAATCAACCATTGATGGATACTTAGGTTGATTCCATGACTTTGCTATTTTGAATAGTACTGCTGTGATAAACATATAAGTGCAAGTGTTCTTTTACTATAACAATGTATTTTTCTTTGAGTAGATATCCAGTTGTGGAATTACTGGATCAAATGTTAGTACTATTTTTAGTTCTTTGAGAAATTCTCATACTGGTTTTTATAGAAGTTGTACTAATTTAAATTCTCAGTGATAGTGTATAAATGTTCCCTTTTCTCTGCCTTCAAGCTAACATCAGGTTTTTTTTGAATTTTTAATAATAGCCATTCTGGCCAGGTGCGGTGGCTCATGATTGTAATCCCAACACTTTGGGAGGCTGAGGCGGGCGGATCATGAAGTCAGGAGTTCGAGACCAGCCTGGCCAATATGGTGAAGCCCCATTTCTACTAAAAATACAAAAATTAGTCAGGTGTGGTGGTGCTCACCTGTAGTCCCCACTACTTGGGAGGCTGAGGCAGAAGAACCACTTGAACCCAGGAGGCAGAGGTTGCAGTGCGAAGAGATTGTGCCACTGCACTCCAGCCAGGGTGACAGAGTGAGACTCCTCAAAAAAAAAAAAAAAAAAAAAAAAGTTAGCCATTCTGACTGATATAAGATGATATCCCATTGTGGTTTTAATTTTCATTTCTCTGATAACTAGTGATGTTAAGCATGTTTTCCTGTTAGTTGGCCACTTATATGTCTGCTTTTGAAAAATAGCTGTTCATGTCCTTTGCCCACTTTTTAATGGGGTTGTTTGTTTTATTACTTGTTGAGTTGTTTGAGTTCCTCATAGAGTCTGGAATTAATAATACGTTGTTAGGGGCACAATTTGCAAATATTTTCTTCCATTCTATAGGCTGTCTCTTTACTCCGTGGATTATTTCTTTTTCAGTGTAGAGGCTTTCTAGTTTAATTAAGTCCCATTTGTCTATTTCTGTTTTTGTTGTATTTGCTTTTGAGGTCTTTATAATAAATTCTTTGCCTATGCCAGTGTCCAGAATAGATTATCCTAGGTTTTCTTCTAAGATTTTCACAGTTTCGGGTCTTATATTTAAGTATTTGATACATCTTGAGTTAATTTTTGTACATGGTGAGAGATAGGGGTCCAGGTTTTTTATGAATATGGGCAGCCAATTTTTCCAGTACCATTTATTGAATATTACTTCCTTTCTCCATTGTTTATTTTTGTTGACTTTGTCGAAGATCAGTTCATTGTAGGTAGTGACTTGATTTCTGGGTTCTCTATTCAGTTCCATTGATCTATGTGTCTATTTTTGTACCAGTATGAAAATGTACATGCTGTTTTAGTTACTGTAGCCTTAAAGTATAATTTTAAGTCAGGTAATGTGATTTCTCAAGCTTTGTTTTGTTTGCTTAGGATTGCTTTGGATATTTGGGCTATATTTTGTTCCATGTGAAATTTAGAGTTGTTTTTCCTAATTCTGTGAAAAATGATGTTGGTAATTTGACAGAAATTGCATTGCCTCTGTAGATTGCTTTGGGCAGTGTGGACATTTTAACACTGTTGATTTTTTCAATCCACGAGCATGGGATGTTTTTTACATTTGTGCCATCTATAATTTCTTTTATCAGTGTTTTGTCACTCTCCTTGCAGAGATCTTTCACCTCCTTGGTTAAATATATTCCTAGGTATTTAATCTTCTTGTTGCTGTTATATATATGATTGATAATATACTCCTTAGTCTTACGGATCTTAGAGTCATCTTTCTTAACCTTTCTGAGACGCATACAGCAGATGTTTAATAAATATTTTTTAAAATTGTATTAAATTGAAATCTATCTTATAAGGATCTGAGCTTTTTTGATGAGAACATCTGCCTTAGATATTTTCTGGAACAAAGTAAGCTAAATAAACCCATGACTCATCAAGTATTTAACATATTTGACATATTCAGATGTTCTGACTTCATGAATAGGGTTTAAATCTGAATAAAATCCATTTTGTTGTTGTTGTTGTTTCTCTCCTCCTCATTTAATTGACTCAAGGTACCTTTGGTTTTGTCTATTTGTTTGCTAGCAGAACTAAATCTCACTTTTTTTGTTAGCAATTATCTCATTTTTATATTTATAGGTTTATTCAACTGTTTTATAAAAACATAACTTTTGTTGTTAGAAATAGGAATAAAATCAGAGAACACTCATCCTTTTTTATGGCTGCATAGTATTCCACGGTGTTTCCATCCTTTGTAGGGACATGGATGCAGCTGGAAACCATCATTCTTAGCAAACTATCACAAGAACAGAAAACCAAACACCGCATGTTCTCACTCATAGGTAGGAACTGAACAATGAGTTCACTTGGACTCGGAAAGGGGAACATCACACACTGGGGCCTATCATGGGGAGGGGGGAGGGGGGAGGGATTGCACTGGGGAGTTATACCTGATATAAATGATGAATTGATGGGTGCTGACGAGTTGATGGGTGCAGCACACCAACATGGCACAGGTATACATATGTAACAAACCTGCACGTTATGCACATGTACCCTAGAACTTAAAGTATAATAAAAATAAAAAAAATAAAAAAATAAAAAAAAAATCAAAGAACACTAACATAAAAATTGTCTTATCAAAACCTGGATCCAGTGTATATGGTAAGTTTCCACTTTGGCCAAGTCATACAGTATGTGAACCCAGAGTCATTTAAGTTGATGACTAGACTTCTTCATATCTCATTGGATAAGAAAAGCAACAGACAAATTTATGTTACAAAGAACGACTACTATCACTATTACTCTACAATGCCCATTTCAAAGAATAATTCATACAAGAAAAAAGCTGATACAACTACCTTGCTCCTTGTTCTGGTACTTCTTGGCCTTTTAAACTGTAGGAACGGCCCTGATTCTCAGACTACAGAGATCTGAGGTGGGCGTTTCAGCAAAGAATCAAGAATAGAAAGGAGGAAATCATCCTCTCTTCCCTACCTCATATGCTACATTGTGTGGCCAGTTGGCTGTGCAATAACAGCAACTAATGCTAGACTTTCCCTGTTGCCCCTGAAGTCTAACCAATTGAATGCCAGTTTCAGAAGCAATTGTATCATGTACATGGACTGCACAAAGGCAAGAGGCCATTCTGAGTGACAGCTTTCAAGTTTTGCAGCAACTATGAAACCGAATGCAAAGCACTGTGGAAGACACTGGTGTCAGGGACAGAAAATATCTTCAGTGTACCTTGGGAGCATCAGACTTGATGTGCCCTATGTATGTTGCAGTAGGGAAACTGGACAATGGATTCCTGCAACAACAATAGCAGGAACTGGAAGGTGGTTGGAGAGACTGGTTGTGAAGTCCACCCCAGCAGGAACTCTATTTGACCTGATATAAATAGCATCACCATGGTGACAACGATCCTTTTAGTTAAAAGTAAGAAATCTCCTTTTTAAGTGACAGGTAAGTAGACTAGTTATCATGGCTTTAGAGAAAAATCATAAAAAGGAAAAGCTATTTTCAATGAATGCAGAGAAGAAAATAGGAACTACACTAAAGTCAAGACCTAATCTCATAACAGCTGTGCAGTACATAGGAAAGAAGTCTATGTTTTTGCATAGAGAATCTTCTAGACATCACGATGCACAAACAGTGCACTGGAACAACTAAGGGCACATGCCAATTCTGACTTGTTATTGATTCACTCACTAAAAATATTGATTATTAAACATCAGAAACATTTTAGGATATGCTGATCTAGAGTAGCCACTGGTGCTTTCATCAGTGAATTTTTAGTAAAACGGTGGTAAGAACAGATACACAGCTCCAGGTGGAAAGTCCTATTTGAACAAGAAGATCTTTAGCCCAAGATGCAAACAGGACTGGCTGCTATAAATTTGGATGATAGGATTCTTTGTAAGTGGATGCTATACTTTTTAAAGTTTACCTGCATTCAATAATGTTAAAGGTTGACTGTAAAGAAAAAAATAATTTTATTCTCCCAAAGAATGTCATCTGCATTTTTTCAACTTTATAATTCAATAATCAGATAAATAAATATACTCAATTCTAACATTCTTTTGATTTCTAGTTGTGAGGACATAGATACTGTACACCTTAAGATTGTGTACTTAAGCAATTCTGGTGTACTTAAGGCATATAGTCCTATAATGTTGACTATTGGGGTCCATAGAGAATCTATTAATTGTCTGTTTTTATTCATTTCTTTTCCTCCACTTATTCAGTTATCTAGTGTTCACAAAAGAAAGTGAATTTTTTTTTTTTTTTTTTTTTTTTTTTTTTTTTTTTTTTTTTTTTTTGAGATGGAGTCTCCCTCTGTCACCCAAGCTGGAGTGCAGTGGCCAGATCTCAGCTCACTGCAAGCTCCGCCTCCCGGGTTCACGCCATTCTCCTGCCTCAGCCTCCCGGGTAGCTGGGACTACAGGCGCCGCCACCTCGCCCGGCTAGTTTTTTTTGTAGTTTTTAGTAGAGACGGGGTTTCACTGTGTTAGCCAGGATGGTCTCGATCTCCTGACCTCGTGATCCGCCCGTCTCGGCCTCCCAAAGTGCTGGGATTACAGGCTTGAGCCACCGCGCCCGGCCTCGAAAGTGAATTATTAAAAAACAAATTGTTTTGCTGGAAACTCTGTAATGCATAGCTTTAGGAATTTACAAATTGATAATCTACTGGTGTGTACATTTTCAGTAAATTCAATTTGTGAACTTAAAATGGGAATCTAAAATTGAATTTAAAATGTGAATTTTATTTCATTGTTCCTGCACCCAACCTCTCAAAATACCTAAAACTTTTCTTACTTACTAAAAATTTTCAATATTATTGAAAGAAAATATGGAAACCAAATAAATAATCCATATCAACCATTGGTTCTGTAGATTTTTAACACACATTTTACTTGTGATTGCTTTGCCAAGTAAGCATCTTTAAAAATATTTATTTTTACTATTGAAATTTGCTTCCTAATTCTTCCATAAACACCAAAAAGATGCTAAGCTACTCTGATACAGTCACTAAAAGGATATGGATGTAAAACTGTAAGAAAAGTGTTTTTTTCCTGTTTTATCTACTTCTACTCTGCAGAAACTCCAACCCTTCTGATCAACTCTTGAGTATTCCTCAGCAAGAACTGAGGGTCTCCAGGGATTATCTACTGTTCTCACTCTACATGCGTTGTTTTCAAATCCAGGGTAGTACCTAGGGGACATCTTAAAGATTCAGATTTATAGGATGCGAATACAAATTTACCAAATCTCTCAGAGTGTGGCCAGGAATTTTATTTATCAAATCTCCCTAGTAAATTTCGAGGCAGTTCATTCTCAGAACGGCAATTGCCCTGGATTTCTCTCTATCTACATTTACCATTTTTCAAGAGCATGCACTCAATTACTGCAAGGCTTTTGTCACTTACTTCTTCTCTTTGCCTGCATCTCAGTGATGTTCTAATGAGTTCTGCTCTTCCAAGTGATCTTTGTCTTCCATGCATCCTCTTCCTTACAGCATTAGGTTGTCACTCCTGCAGCTGGGACCAACATTTTCATCTCATGTCCTAAGGGCTGCAGCAGTTGCCTCAAGGAAAACTCTCTTTCCATTCTTTGCACGATTTCCACCATTATTCCTCTGGGTACTTGGTAATTTGTAGAAATGTCTGTGAACTATCCCCCCCTCCTTGATATTTCTCACCATTTACTTTTTCTCATCTGGCCGCAATTTCTGGTAGAAAAGAGTGAAAGTAAGGAAGAAATTTAGTAGCATGCACCCCAGCTTTATTCCTCTCTCCAACACTGAGCTTTACTACCTTACCTCCCTCAGAGTTAAACCAGGGATTTTTGGTGGTTGAAATGAAACGAAGCGCCCCTTCTGTGGTGTATCCAGCCTTGTGTCTTGGCACAAAACTTGATGAAGGGAGATTTGGCAAAATTTCATCCTCTACTGCTCTTATTGGTAAGATAGTTATATACATTGCACAATTAACACAAGCATAAGGGGAAGACCAGACTTCCTGTTGACCAGCAGAAATGTTTTCCCATGAGGTTGCTTTGTTCTTTTACAAAACCAGCCATAGGAGGGTTTATCCCTCTGATCCTCCAGATCATGGTAAGGGCATCTGAATGCTGGGTCCTATAGCCACGGCTCCCACTGGGACTTCTGCTGGGAAGAAATGCTGTGTTCCAAAGTATGCATATTATATGCAGTTCGTGTCTGTATGTTTGTAAGCATAGAAATTACAAAAACATTTAAAATGTTTGTGTCTTTTAGACATTTATCAGTTGACCTTCCCTTCTTATCTTACACAGAGATAAAATGTGCATGAAGAACACCTCAGTTTGTTATTTCAAGTTCATTTTCTATTTTTTTCCCTTTTATAAATATTTTACTTAGTGTAGTTGATGTTTTTCCAGGAAAGCCTTTTTGCAGTTATACTCTATGTTCTACCTAACACATTTCTTGTTATTTGATAGTTCTGTATATCTTGAAATTCTGTCTATGTAGAGTTCTTGGGTATTGAAAATTGGCAGCTGAATATTTTGTCCGTCCTTCTAACATTTTGATGTAACAGTAATAAAACTGATAAACTTTTAATAATCTAATACCTCCTTTGTGCAAGATACTGATATAGACATATATGTTTGTGTGTGCGTGTATGGATGTGTGCATGTGTGAGAGCATGGGCATATGTGTGTATATATGTATATATGTAAATATGTGTGTGTATTTGTGTGTATGTATACATAGGTGTGTGCAATCTTATTATTTTTATTATTCTTACAATGACTCTGCAAGTTCTGAGTTATCCATATTTTACAAATGAGATAAATGAGCCTCAGAGAAGTTAAAAAGTTCTGTCAGTCAGCGAAATAGAAAAACATATCCTGTAGTGTGACACCCCTCTCCTAAGTCTTTGGAACTTTTGACTACTAGTTTGATAGGAGTTCTATCCTGCAAGATTGGTTTCACAAGGTACAAGTCACAAAGACCCCACTGATAAAACAGGATGCCATAAAGAAGCCAGCCAAAACCCATCAAAACAAAGAGGGTGATAAAAGAAACCTCTGATCACCCTTTCTGCTCATTATACTCTAATTATAATACATTAGCATATTAAATAAAACTCCCACCAGTACCATCACAGTTTACAAATCCCATGGCAATGTCCGGAAGTTACCCCATATGGTCAGTTCCAGGAATTTCCCCACACCTTCCCCAGAAAACTCACAAATAATCCACCCCTTGTTTTTCATATGATCAATAAATAACTATAAAAATAGCCACCCAGCAGCCCTCAGGGCTGTTCTGCTCATGGAGTAGCCACCGTTTTATTACTTTACTTTCTCAGGAAACTTGCTTTCACTTTACTATGTGGGCGCACTTGAATTGCTTCCTGCACAAAGACAAGAACCCATGTGGCCACCCAGGCTAAGCCCCAGTTTTGGAATTTCTCCTGCAACACTAGGTTCTTAGGCCACAACTGCCAAACCAGGAGGTTTTCTTGGTGCTAAGTGAACAATGTCAGTAGTTTTCTGTGTTAGTCACTTTAATCTTCTTAGTATATATTAATAGGAGAGAACAGACATCTTCACAGAACACTGAGGATTAATACATTCTCTCTTGAGCTCTGGTAAAGAGAAAGTCAACATAAAATAAACACAATCACAAACTGAACTGAGTGCAGGATTCCCAGCTCTGTCTGCACTGCGGTTTGCAGTTCTATTGGCAGCAGGACTCTATGTTACAATGATGTGGCAAGGAATTGCTGTTTATGACATTCCAGAAACCTACTTAGAGTATTGTGAGTACGAAAGCTATGGGAAAGTTTTGATATAGTTTCCCGTATTAAAAAAGAAAAGAAGAGAAAAAGAAAACATGCCTTCAGGCAGGTTACTGTATAATTCTGTAATTAAAGTTGGATGAGAATTTCATTCATGCATTGAACAAATATTTATTAAGGATCTACTATGTGCGAAGCCCTTTGTTAGATACTGAGAAGAGGCCACGCAGACACTGTTCTTGTCCTCATGGGGTTTACCTTCTATCTAGAGGGAGAAATGCAGGAAACAATCACACCTCCAGGGCTAAAGGATGGGAAGGGGGCATGTTTGAATAGGAACCATGCAACTAGACAGGGAATCCATACTCCACCAGAACAAAGCAAATGGGTAAAAGTTACAAGGGAAAAAAAGGCTATTGACTTGAGGAGTTAAGGGTTGTCAGTAGGGCAGAAACTGGGTGAGCAAAAAGGCTGCATAACTGGGCTTATACTCTTCTGTGTCTGATATGGCCTGAGAAAGAGTGAACACCTTTTCATTTGTAAACAAAAAGATATCTCCCTTAATTATCCACCAGTCTTGGGACTTGTTGTGGAGCATAATTCAAACGGGCTCCTTATGTATAAGTGCTTGTTTTTCTCTCTTTTTCTTTCTCTCTCTCACATTGGCCTCTAAAGCAAGATAGTGGCAGATGTGCATCTTGTATTAGAGATCTTTTAAAAATTCAATGTGAAGTAACTTATGTATAAAACTTGAAAAAGTCACTCTTTTTATTTTTGTAGGTACCTAGACCAGATTCTAATTGCCCCAATTACTGTGTTAATATTATTCTTGGGCAATGAGAAGTCATACAGTCCTTGATCCATCATGGCCAGGGAGTGGCTCTGGTCCTTTTGAAAAAGTTGCTAGCTGCTGCAAGGTCAGAATCCCATGGTATCTGTCAGTGGAACCCTCGCACAAGGGAAATGAAGTATTTATACATTTTATTTTATTGCTTGTGAGTCAATAAAGGCTAGAAAAGGCATCCAATTACTTGGCTAAATAGCTAACTTCATTATCACCCAGGGTAGATGGTTGCAGGTGGGTCTTTTTAAAAATTATTTTTATTTTTATTTTTTTATTTCTCCACTATTTTTGTCACTGGTGGAAATTATGCAAGTTACCGGCAACCAATCCATACAGCAAATCTATAGAAACTTCAGTTCTTGCCTCCTCAGAGGAAACAATTCAACTGCTAGGCATAAGGCAGAAGACACCAAGGATAGTTTTAGAGCAGGAGGGAAAGTTGGTTGAAAAGCTGTAGAGCAGGAACCACATGAAGGAAAGTACACTTGGAAGAGACCCAGCTGGGCCACTTGAAGCACAAATACGTGGTTTGACCTTTTGACTTGGGGTTTTGTATGTTGGCATACTTCTGAGGTCTTGCCTCCCTTCTCCCCTGATTCTTCCCTTATGGTACGTTGTGCACACACACAATGGCCTGTCAGGGCTTGGGAGGGGAGCATGTGCAGTGTATTTACTGTAGTCGTACTCATGCTTACCAGAGACATTCTTTCCTTGTCCAGTGGAATGCCCCCAGAAGGTCATATTCCAGTTAAACTCCACCATTTTGCCTCTTAATGGGCATGCTTGAGGCCACTCTCTGAATTCCTAAGATCTTATTGAGAACTGATCACCAGTTTCAGGTGTTTTTATCTATTGAGAAATGGCTTTTCTCTGGCACTGGCTGTGAACAATTGTTATTTTAGAGAGGCAGTGTGACAACTTCCTGACCACCAGCCTATGACCACCAGGTCGCCTGACATTCCTGGTGGCAGCTGGGGGAGCCCTCTCCTGCCTGCTTATGCCTGGCTACCTACCTACTATAACATTGCTTAGTATGGCAATACTTCTTTATAACAACAGTTACTGAACAGAAATGTTTATCCTCCGACCTCAGTTCAGTTTACAAAAACAGTCTAGTGTGACCACTCAAAACCACTTTTATTAGAAAAATGATCATTTTTGCAATTCCCAGAATGTCATAATCTTGGTTTTTAAACCTGAATTGAAAATGTTGCAGAATGCCTTTTAAAATCCCAGAGCAAAGACAGAATGGGAAAGTTCCAATTACAATCTTTTTTTCCCCCCCAAAGTATAAAGTGATTTATTTTGAAAGAAAGCAATACTTTAGTTAATAAATGTTTTTATTCATAGAGGTGTGCCTATATAGTTTCAACTTAGTTCGGCATTGGTGGGAGAAAGTTTTCAGACTTCACTTACAGTGGATTTGATACAAAGGATGTTCAACATTTGAACATATTTGAATTAAATAGGGTCCAAATAAACTGCTTCTGTTCAATCAATTGATTAATCTACCATTTTTTACACATAATCTGTAGTATGTTTTTGCTGGATATTCTGTTTGCCTGTCCAGATCCATTCACCAGTTTACTTCACCCTGTGCCCTGGGAGGCTGACCTGCCTGGACTGTAGGAGAGGATTCCCTTGCCCTCTGGCTTCCAGCTGGCTTTAGCAATAGGAGAGACTGGAGCAGACAACAAACAGAAAGAGAAGATTGGCAGTGATTGCCCTCCTGTTGTCACCTCAATCTTTTTCCTGAAGCTATAGTTGCTGCCTGGTGGTAAATAAACTCCCCTTTCTTTTTGGGGTCTAGAGTAAGCACCACTCTGTGTCTTATTGTTCCTTTTTTGATTTTTCTTCACCTTTCTCACACTCTGGTAAGGCACTCCGTCATAAACTCTCCTAAAACACTGTTTGAACATGCATATAAACCACTCTAGTCCAATTTTCCATGTTTGAGTTGGGTTGAAAGACAAATTCTGGTTTTATGCCATATGTATTGCACATCTTATTCCAGGTTTTTTATGATAATAAAAAGGAAAACAAATGCATGACTCCTAATTCCTAATTTTAATGTAAAAAAATACAAAATATTTCTCATCAACCCCTCCTTGGAACTCTCCAAGTGCCAGGTAGTAAATAAAGACAGTAATCAGCCTGTGTTTTGTCACCTGAGCAGAAATTTGACTTAGAGCTGTTCTGAGGCTGCATAATGTTCTTATGGTTGCAAGAGAAACCAAGCATAGTCCAAAACCATGTTTGGGCTCTTAGGTTTACCTGTATTGAGTATATGTGTCAGGAGAGACAAGGCCGAATGTGAGGAGATGTGGAGATGGAGAAAGGAACTTCAGAGTGTTGCATTGATCAAAGCAAAATTGTCTGGGCTTCTAAATCATACATACATTGAGGCAGAATATAGTAGCTTTTAAATTGAGGCCGTAAGATGCTGAACTGAAGACAGCTGAGAGAGGTGAAATGATATGCAGTTTACTTAGGAAACCCCTGTAGTTCAATGTCATCTAGAATTATCTTCCCTGTGGTTTAAATCTTTCTGAAATTGAGCAACTTTTATGTGAAAGTTCTTGGATTGTGGGAAGACAAACCCAGCTGAAATATATATTATATATAGTCCATGGAATGTATGAGAGTCTAGTGGTGGTGGTTTCATGAAACCACTAAATTGTATGAAGAGTCACTCCCTCCATCCCAAAGAAAACAAAGTCATCTCAAATACTAACATTAACAAACTCCAAACAACAAAACAACTTTCATAGTAGCCAAGTTAAATTCGTTCTTAGAAAATGTTCCCACAGAAAAGGCTTAACATCTTCTTAAGCCCTGGCCAGTTAAACAAATCCAACTTTAAATAAAGGGGGTGTTAAATGTTCCTCTTCTGACACTGTTACCCAAAACTGTAGTGGGGGTAGAATATTTTTGAAAGTATTTTGCGAGATTTATCTTCTCCCTCCTTTTCATCCCATTTTTCACCCAATTTTGTTTCCTTGGATACTTTAAAATCAAATTTAAATTGTCTTTCACATTATGAATGATAATAGACACCTAGCTAATTCTGGGATCATACATTTGGGGTTTAAGTGCTTTAGTCAAACAATGAACTCAAAACAAAACACTTTTATTCTTTATGATTTTTATTGGCATGGGATCTTAGTTCTCATGAAGACAGACATCTTTCCTGTTCATAGTATAAAGCTTTCAGCTTATTCTCAGAGGAGATAATAAGGCAGAATTAGCACAACTCATACTGCTCTGGTTTAGGCTTGAATATAAAGAGAAAAATGATCCCAGTGATATTTGACTTCATAATTGCTAGGCTATCACAAAATATGCTATTTTGAAATTGCTTATAGTTATAAGAAACTAGTCGATAGTTTCATTGTTAATAGATATAAGAAAAATGAAAAGAGGAGGCTGCACAGTCAATTGTCTAGGAGATAAGCTATAGTGGGAATTTGCCTGTTAAATTAAAATCCCTGGTCTGCTGTATACCAGGTCTGTGATTTAGGCAGAATTACGTAACCTCTGTGTGCTCAAGTTTCTTTCATCTTTAAAATGGGAATAAAGGTATCTGTATTATCAGAATATGGTGAATAATACATGAGTTAATATTTCAGAAATATTGAATGCATGCATGTGACAAGTGTCATAAAGTGTTGATTCTTGTTTTTAATAGATCAAAAAGGCTTGGGTTCTTTTTCCCATTCTTGAGTTACTTATATTCTTTCTTTATTGCATTAACCCTTTTACCTACATTAGTTCCTGTGATCCTTACAGCGAATTTAAAAGACAGATATGGAATGGAAAGTAGTTCTTAACCATTGCAGTTTTATTGACTTCACAAAAATAATACATGAATCTTCGCTGAGTGTATTGTCATAGTGTAGCAATCAAATAAATCACTTAAGACTATTTATTTGATTTACATTATCTATTTAAAAACACTACAGGCATTTGTTATTACTTGATAATCGTTCTCTTCACCTTCACGTTGCAAAGACCTAGTAAACTTTGAAGTTTGGGGTAGGAACTTGGAACTCTCATTAAGGATTAACATGTTCTACTGATTATTATAATGTTACCAATTTCTCCTCCTGCAACTTGATAACTAGAAATTTTCCTTCAGTTAAAAAGGTCAAATCCATTCCAGCTATTGCCATCACCCTATCATTTGAGGCCTTATTTCTTCCAACTCTTCTTTCTACTGGCTACAAAGTAACCTCGTTATAACTTAGAGTGCTATGGTGATACACCCTGAGAATGGAGGAATGATCTATGGAATCTCAGTTTTTTAAAAGCAAAACCATTATCAATTAGTATTAATGAAGAGCCTAGAGATTGTGAGAAACTCTTGCAGGTACCCAGCTCACATGGATAATGAAATTCTAAATGTTTAGATTTCCATTTGCCATACCCTTGACTCTTTCCAAATACATGCATTAAACTTTCATAATTTTGTTTTTAAGTTACAACTTCTAATGCATTTAGGGTACTTGAAGACTTTGGCGGCACATTAAATATAACTAGAGGTGCACCATTAGACTGCTGACTGAAAATGTTTAACATGCACGAGTCCCTCCCTGAAGCTGCCAGTTTCCCCCCTCCTTTTTTTGTAAAGACGGAGTCTGGCTGTGTCGCCCGGGCTGGAGTGCGGTGGTGCGATCTCCGCTCACTGCAAGCTCCGCCTCCCGGGTTCACGCCATTCTCCTGCCTCAGCCTCCCGAGTAGCTGGGACTACAGGCGCCCGCCACCTCGCCCAGCTAATTATTTGTATTTTTTAGTAGAGACGGGGTTTCACTGTGTTAGCCAGGATGGTCTCGATCTCCTGACCTCATGATCCGCCTGCCTCGGCCTCCCAAAGTGCGGGGATTACAGGCGTGAGTCACCGTGTCCGGCCCTTTTTTTTTGTTACGTTTATGTATTGATTTACGGGAAATGAAAACATCCACATTAGTATGATTCTACATTTGCACATCTGGCATATTCCAATCTGTTAAAAGTAACTATGTAAATATATCATGTTTAAATGTAACATTTTAGCATTATTTCATACGGAAATCGAATTCAAATATACTGGAAAAAATTTCCCATTTTGATTAATTTGTGGTAATATCAACCTCCAAATAAACACCATGTGCTCTGCCCTAGCATTTTTTTAAGCTTTTAGAATTTACTTTTATGGTATCTATTATTTCCAGATGACAGGACATGGTGCTGAGAAGTATGGGAAAATATGGTTAGACTAATGGGTTTCCTGCCGACGAAATGATTCTGAATCATTTAATGCGGCTTCTATATTATCTCACTGTTGATTAAAGCAGAGGCAAATTACAGTACTGGAATCTCTGTAAGAGAAATTATCTGATGGGCTGGTGCTTGAAGACGTGGGGAAACGTGATATGGCCATGAACTTGAGGTACATAATTTTCAAGCAATGCCTTCCTGAGATACAGTCATGAGCAGTGAGGTTCTATTCCTAAGGGAAGTATCACTTTGATCATGACACATGTATGTCAAGATACTATCTAAGCTGAAGATTATTTTTCAACTTTCTTAATTCATACACTTCCAAAGCCTCATCATAGATGAAACTTTGGGACTTGAATACTCTAGCTGGTTTTCTACATATGGGAAATTAAAAATGGCTCCTTATAAAAGAAGGATTTCGGAGGAGAAAAAGGAAAAAGGGAAGGAAATGTGTCAGAGTTGATTAATTATCAGAGTTAAAAATGTATCCGTTATAAATGGTAGTGGAGAGGTGATTTAAAAATACATTTTAAGTGATGACGGCTTTATGATTTAGCTGTCATTTGCTCAACACAGAGATCCTAATGTTGATTGATGGGCTTGTAGATGTCTTCCTTGGGATTTGGCAGACAAAACTGATGTCATTGCGTTAAATCAAATGCTTCCACATCTTTTAGTTCTATTGTAACACTCAAAGCATCATTCACAATGATCTGCAAGACTCATTTCCTGGGGTTATGACAAATGACAGTCACTCATCTCATCCAGATAATATTACTATTTTCCAAACTCTTTCTTGGTATCTTTCCTTTTGAAGCCATGCCATGATAATTTCAGACTTGCCCCACCCCGTTTTTATGTACTGATACATTCTCCCACATATTTTAGCATTTGATTTATCTTCCTTGAATTGTCATCAGTTTAGCATTGGCAATTTTTATGGTGTCTCATGCATTTTACACAATAAAGAAAAAACCTATTTATGCTCACCTCTGTTAGGGTTGCATGGTTGCTCTGAAGGGAAAGTGAAGAAAAAGGCATTTGGAGAAAACCAGTTAAGCATGACGATAAAGAATAAAGCATAGGGGCTGCAAAGGATAGAATTTATGTAACTCACTTCCAAAATAATGTTGGGGTTAAGGAACTGATATTAAATTTGAGAAGAGTATCACTTGTTTAAAAAAAATAAAATAAGGAAATGGCAAAAATAATATCCAATATGGAATCATGTTTCTAATTTTGATCATCCTGATATCAATTCAATCCAGGCTAAATGTAGACATACTGTGATTTTGCTGTTTGAGGATAGATTCTTGCACTTCTTGAATAGTAGTACCATATGGATTGGTACTGTAGGAAGCTGTATTTGAGAATATTTCTGGACTAATCCATTTACTATATCTGAGTACTCTGAAAAAGTTGATATAACTTTCATAAATGTAATACTTACACTTGTGTCATTGATTTGTCTCCCAGAGTTAAGTCATTTGGAAGGAAAGATTGAGTCTTATTCTTTCATACAACTCCACTTCTTAGCTGAACCCGTCACATATAGGAGACCTTTGATAAATATCTGACACATTTATCTAAATAGGAGGCAGATTCTGGTAAAGATGTTCTGCCTCCATATACACCAATAATTTATTTCTTTAGTTATATATTCATTTGTTCATTGACTATATGTTATCTACTGTGATGATCTGTCTAAAATATATTTGTGTGTCTCAACATATGTCTTAGGCTAAAGATAAACAGTAAAACGTAATTTTTTCATAGACTGTTGGAAGAGGCTTTTACTATGAATTAGGAAATTAAAATTCAAAACATTCTGTTGGGGAGACACAATGAGCACAATGGTCCTGAACGCTTAACTATTGTGAAAATTAAGTTATAACTCTAACTAGAACAGCGGTCAGCAAACTGCAGTTCGTAAGTTAAATCTTGCCCACTCTCAATTATTTATTTATTTAATTATTAATATTATTTTTGAGACAAATTCTCACTCTGTTGCCCAGGTTAGAGTGTAGTGGCACAATCTTGGCTCACTGCAACCTCCACCTGCCAGGTTCAAGCGATTCTCGAGCCTCAGCCTCCCAAGTAGCTGGGACTACAGGCAAACACCACCAGGCCCAGCTAATTTTTGTTTTTTTTTTTTTTGGTAGGGATGGGCTTTTACGAGGTTGGCCAGGCTGGTCTCCAACTCCTGACCTCAAGTGATCCACTCGCCTTGGCCTCCTGAATTGCTGGGATCACAGGTGTGACCATCACACCCGGCCCACTCTTTGTATTTATAAATAAAGTCTTGTGGGAACACAGTCACGTTTGTTTATTTACATTTTGTAAATAGCTGCCTTCAAGAGGCAGAGTTGAGAGTCTTTGAGACAAAGATCAGGTGGCTTGCAAAACCTAAAACGTCTGGTCTTTTACCTAAGAAGTCTGGCAACCCCAGAACAAGAATATATTCAATTGTAATCTTTACAAAGGTGTTGGCTATATTTCACCGTGTGTACTTGAGAGCTGGAGTAAGTTAAACAATTTGCTTACCTCTCTGAGCCTCAACACTATCATCTGGAAAATGGGGATTGTTTTGAGGACCTAATTGCTTATTCTAAGTAAAGTACTGGGGAAATTGTGGTCCTGTAATATTATCTTCAATCCAGTTCCTGTAGATTTATGCCTTCAGTGAATATCCTGGAATAGTTGAGGCTAATAGAGTTAGCGTACGTGAGCAAATGGCAAACAATATTTCGATTAATTCTCTTTAACAAGCTTTTGCCCAAAGATCTCTACAGACTTGCTCTTAAATGTGAACACCATTTATAAATATTTCATAAACATGAACCATTTTGAACAGTGAAAACCCTTTCCTTTGTTAGCATCATTGGTAATAGCATTAATAATAATAATTCCTACCCTTTGGGGCTTGAAATGCGGAAGCCATGGTGCTAAGTGATTCGAAAAGTGATTTGTTCAAGATGGTTTAACCAGGAAGTGATGAATTTAGAATGGGGAATCTGACATAACCTGAAAAAGCAAGCTTTTTAGCCAACATCCTATCATGCTTCCTGATGTTGTCCCTGGAGCTGCTTTCTCCTTGCCTCCCCATTATTGGCATCCCTACTTCCATTACTGCATTTTACCTTTGGAATTCAGGAAAAGAACAAGGCAGGGTTTGACAATCTACAATCTTACTGGCTTCACCAAGAGGGAAAAAGGAATCCTAATTTTTAATGAATCCATACTAAATGAGAATCAGTCTCACAGCATACATGGAAAAACCTTTTTTTTTTAAGAAAAAAAAAAAAACTAAGAATCAAGTTGAAATAGGGTAAAACTGTGATCATTCACCCTTTGATCACCAAAATTCAGAAATGACATGACTGACCTGCCTTTTGGCTCTCAGGAACCTAAAACACTCAGGTAGCTGAGAAGAGTCAGTAATTTTATTAACCATGCAATAACATGACCCTGCATTTCACATATTTGATTTTTTTTAAGCACTATTTGTAGAGTTATGGCAGAACTTTGCTGTGCTATGTAAAGTAGTATCTCTTGTATTCCACTAGTGTACAATTCCATCATTCAGATTGCTCAATTATGTGAGATCCGCTAATAGTTATAGCATAGTTTGAGAAGCTGAGTGAGACAAGCATGGAGATTTTGGTGACAGATACATATTGCATTCAAATAATTATACGGGCATAGTGGGTAGAACTACTGTATTCTCTATGAGCTGCTTTCCAATGAGAAGGTAGGGAGGTAAAATTTCTGTACTTGCCTCAAGTTATTCTTTATATGAGAAATTCTACAACTGATAGTAAATCCTTAGGTTTCATGTCACATTTTCTTAAAACAATGTGCATACAGAATTCTAGTTAAGCACCTGTTATGAACTGAATCGCAGTTCTCTAAATTTGTATGTTGAAGTCCTAATTCCCATAGTTACTGGCTAAATGGAATCATCAGGATGAAGCCTTAGTGATACAGGACTGGTGTCCTAATAAGAAGAGGAAAAAACACCAGAGCTCTCTCTGTCTCTCTCTATGAGCCACAGAGAAAAGGCCATATAAAAACTCAGCAAGAAGGTGACTGTCTGTCAGCAGAAATAAAGCCCTCACCTAATCAGTTGGCACCTTTATTGGGGATTTCTGGCCTCCAGAACTGTGAGAAAATAAATTTCTGTTGTTTAAGCCATCCAGTCTATGGTGTCTTGCTATGGCAGCCACAACCCACTCATATAGCATCTGTTGTAAACAGAAAACTAAGTTATAGCAATTCCATTCCAATGTCACGTAGATCAGAACTTTTGTCAATACATTAAATACTTATCATCAGATAAGACATTATGACTGAAAGCTTCCATTGTAATAATTTGCAAGTCCTTGAGAGAAATATTCTGATACACATTTTTATAGAAGTTATGTATAAGCAAAGTTTTCTTTGTACTGCCCTTGTAAGTGGCAATAACCCTTTGAAATGTGCTTAATATCTGATTTCTAAATCACAGGGACTTTTTGGTTATTAAAGAAAAAATATTTCAAAGAACCTAAATATTTAAATAAATATCACATGTATAAAATTTTGTAAGTCTGCTTTTTAATGAAAGAAGACTTTTAATGCAATAAATTCATGTTAAAATTTCTTTTTACTTAAAAATATTGCTGTTATTGTTAACATTTAATTTCAAAAGGAAATTTTGTTGCTGGGAGAAGTATTTGGAAGACATAGTAAAACCATTAATTTGTGGATTGCTGTTACAAAATCTTTGCATAATGTCTCCATCACTGATCAGCATCTCTCAGGATTTCTTTTAATTTTTACACTATTCTAATGAGTTTTTCATACCTAGTTTAGCTTTCCTTAGCAGAGTAGACTGTATATAAAGCAATTGAGCCAGCCAGCTATTTTGATCATGACCTTTTTTTTTTTTTAAAGATTATAGTTAATATTTTAAGAGCCAGGCAATGTAGCCTTAGCAACCGTAACAGCACTGGACTCAACAGTAACTCAGTGGTAAATGTGGTCAGGAGACAGGAATTTGGTAACTTCAGGAGAGGATGATTTGGGGTTGAGGTTTAGTTTGAGATGTAGTTTCCACCGTGTAAATTCCTGATGGTGGAGGTTTTTAGGTCCATATAGCATAGGGCTTATTTGTGTAAGTTGGGGTCATCTGAGTTTGAACCTGCCAAGCCATCCCCTTGGGACTTCACAGAATGAAATTTAAGTGTTGAATTCATTGTTTATATATATAATTTTTCTCATAAATTTTTGTGGCCTCTCTATATTCAAGAAAAATAGACATCTCTTTGTTTAAGAAAATGGCTTACATTTTAAATATTTTTATGTGGCATATAAATACAGCCTATTTTATTTTTCACATATTTTGGCAATAACTCTGAGAGTATTGTATTTCAGCCATCATAAGGACATGTGAAGATTTATGGATATTTTTATAAATCTTTAATATATCTAAAGAGCAGAGATCATTGATGTTTATGAGGAACAACATGGATATTTCAAAAACTAGATTATCATAAGGATTCTGTATTGCTCCAGGACCTTCACATTGCAGCCTTGGTTTGCCTTTGGATTGATCTCAGACCACCTTCACCAGGTTCTCCATTTGTAATCACAGCTGAAGACTTGCTGTCTCAGAGGGATGCAGAGCATTTCAAGGCCTTCCTGTCTTTCCTAGTACTGTTCCCTCTGCTAGTAATGCCAACCCAACTCCCTTCATCTCATCGGCCATTTTTCATTTGACCAATTCCCATTTGCCCTTTTAAACATTCCTCAGGTTACCAGTGTAGCTGTTTCTGACCCTTCCATGCAGAATTAATTGGCCTGCCACAACACCAAAGACATCTTTTATTATGAATTATTTACTCACCCATCTCTGCCATTAGTGCAAGTGTTCCTCAAAGGCAAGGGTTGTGTTTATGCATCTTGTGTTTCCTCTCATGTGCTTTGTGCTGAGTCTGGCATGGAGTAAACGATGCATAGATGTTTGCTCACTAGGCCTGCAGTCCTAGATTTGTTAATTCTGCAGTCTAACTTTGAAAGTTTGTAAAAGATACACACACATCATAGCTCATACATAGTGAGGTTGTTTTAGGGAGAATCATTGGGAAATAAAACCTTCACTCTGTGAGTATGTTGGTGTAAACAGTATGATCTGTTTCATGATTTTGGGAATAAAGCTGTATCTTTTTAATATTGGGATCTCCTTTATTCCAGCTAGCATGGATCAGAACCAATCTCTCTCTTGGGTCTTTCATATGCTATGAATTATTAATGGTATCCAAGGAGCAAATTCTTGAGTCTGCCTCATTTACTGGAAGCCAGAATTCAGATACGTGTAGAAATAAAATATTATAAATGGCCCTAGAAAATGGCCAGAGAGAAAGCAGGAGAAATGTTCCTGTCCTCAATTTTTCATTTTTATTGCAATAACATATACAAAACATAAAATTTGCCATTTTAAAAATGTGTAATTCAGTGGCATTAAGTAGTTTCATATTGTTGTACAACTATCAGCACTAACTGTATCCAGAAATTTTTCATTATTCCAAATTGAAATTCTGTACCCATTAAATGCTAACTCCTCATTCCCTTCCTTCCCCCAGTCCCTTGTAACCATTTTTTTTCTAGTTTCTGTCTCTATGAATTTGACTATTCTAGGCATCTCATATAAGTAGAATTACACAATATTTGTCGTTTGTGTCCAACTTATTTTGCTCAGTATAAAATCTTCAGAGTTCATCCAGGTTGTAACATGCTTCCAAATTTTCTTCCTTTTTAAGACTGAATGATTTCTATTGTATGCATACAGCACATTTTGTTTATACATACATCCATTATGGGCATTTGAGTTATTTCTACCTTTTTGGCTATTGTGAATAATGTTGCTATGAATTTTGATGTATGAATATCTGTTTAAATCCCTGGTTTAAAGTCTTTGTAGTGTGTGCCAAAAGTGGAACTACTGGATCATTTAGTAATGCTATGTTTAAGTTTTTGAGAAACCACTATACTTTTTATCATAGTGACTGCAGATATTTCCACCGAGAAGATCTAAGGTTAATAATTTCTCCATATCCTTGTCAACTTGTTATTTTCTGTTTGTTTGTTTTTTTCTTTTCTTTTTTGTAAATGTTATACTAGCTGTCTGAATAGGTGTACGAGGGATTTCTTTTTTCTGCTGCTGCCAGAAAAAAATTTATTTTTTGCCAAAAATATTCCTTGCATTAAGGAAGGAAAGAACACCAGTTGAGTGACTGAAAATTTTCTAATAGCTCATTTTAATATAATATTCTAAAATATAAAAATGAAGCAGAAATATCTCCTGCCTAACAAGATGATTCTTGCTTTGGTCAAAAATTCCTGTGTGGCAATAGTACATGTCACCTCCTGGAGAAGAGCTCCTGGATGACTTACTATGTGCCTTTTCCTGTTATATGGGATGTACCCAATAATAGAGTCCACTGGCCTGGTCCTAATCAAAGACCACAGGAGCAGAGCCCTAGATGGACATGAAACATGAGTGAGAAACAAATCTTTGTTGTTTTAGCCCCCTGAGATTTAGAGTTTGTTACCAAAACCTAATCTAGCTTATTCTGGCTGACACAATGCAATAATCCCTTGTGAAATACATGTTATCGTAAATGAAATGTACAAAGGCTATTACCCAAAGAAGAGAATAATGTCAAGAACATTTACCAATTCAGAGAGTTTCCATTCTTAATCCAGTGAAAGATAATTTTTAAAAAGTGTATAATGTTAGATTTTGTAGTTCAGAGATTGTGTAGATGAATGTACTGCCAAGAAAAGACTACACTGGACTAAACCGAAGGCAACTTTATTTGGATACTTATACTATATAAAGTAGCATATTTCACCATAGAGGGTTCATCTTTAGACAACCTGTTTTATTTTAGGTATCCCTTTAGTCTATGTACTAATCAGATAGCTTTGCTACATAAAATATAATTTCTCTTTATGTCTCTACAAATGTATTTATTTATCTTTGTCATGTAGCAAGTTCCTCATTCATTCATCTTCATTCTTATTCATTTACAAATTCATTCAGCAATGATGTTTTAATGCCTAGTGTATGTATTCTGTTTGGTACTGGAGGTGAAGGGGTGTGTGTGTGTGTGTGTGTGTGTGTGTGTGTGTCTGTGTTTGTGATAGTTATGCTGGTTAATGGGTATTGAGATAATATTACATTGTCCCTGTCCTCAAAAACTTTGCAGTCTAGTGTAATGTATAGTCACAGTAACCTTCAAGTAGTACTGGAATTGCCAAATTACAGTGGTAGAAGAACATTTTCAGTGGAATAATAGTCATTTGGACACTAACTGGTGACAACTTCAAGCCTGTGTGATTCACCTGGAAAAGACCAATCCTGTCCCAGAAGAATGTGCTATTTTACTCAGTGAGCAGGAAAGATAGTTGTGAAGACATGGATGCATCCCATTACCTGGAAAGTTCTCTTAGAATGGGGGACACAGTTCGGAGAGGGAGTAGATATTACTTAAAGACACATAAAGAGCGTTTTTCCAATAAGCAGTCCACATGAAGCAAAAACTTCCTTCTCTGGCAAAAGTCAGATCGTCTACAGTCACGTTCCATGTAACCACGTTTCAGCCAATGACAGACTGCACATACAGTGGTGGTCCCATGATAATATAATGATGTTAAAAAATTCCTGTTGACCTGTGACATTGTAGTGGTTGTAATGGCATGCTTTTTTTTGTTTTTGTTTTTTTGAGACGAAGTCTCACTCTGTCTCCCAGGCTGGAGTGCAGTGGCGTGATCTCGGCTTACTGCAAGCTCCACCTCCCAGGTTAACGCCATTCTCCTGCCTCAGCCTCCCGAGTTGCTGACACTACAGGCACCCGCCACCATGCCGGGTTAATTTTTTGTATTTTTAGTAGAGACGGGATTTCACCGTGTTAGCCAGGATGGTCTTGATCTGCTGACCTCGTGATCCGCCCGTCTCGGCCTCCCAAAGTGCTGGGATTACAAGCGTGATCCACCGCGCCCGACTAATGGCAAGGTTTAATACATTACTCGTGTCTGTGGCAGTGCTGGTGTGAACACACCTGCTATGCTGCCAGTCATATAGAAGTACCCGATAATAATGGGTATGTTACTGATTTATGTATTTACTATACTATATATTTTATTATTTTAGAGGGTATTCCTTCTACTTACGAAAATTAATTGTGAAACAGCCTCAGGCAGGTCCTTCAGGAGGAATTCCAGGAGAAAGCATTGTCATCATAGGAGATGACAGCTCTATGTATGTTATTGCCCCTGAAGATTTCCCAGTGGGACAGCATGTGGAGGTGGAAGACAGCGATATTGATATTGATCATGACCCTGTATAGGCCGATGCTAATGTGTGTGTTTATGTCTTAATTTTTAACAAAAAGTTTAAAGAGAAAAAAAATCACAACTAAAAATAGAATGAGCTTCTAGAATAACAAGATAAAGAACAAAACACATTCACAGCTGTACATTGTATTTGTGTTTTAAGCTAAGTGTTATTACAAAAGAGTCAAAAAAAATTTAAAAATTTTAGAGCAAGTGCAGGTTAATGTATCATTGAAGAAATTTTTAAAGTAAATGTCATGTAGCCTAATTTCACAGTGTTTATAAAATCTACAGTAGTGTACAATAATGTCCTAGTCCTCACAGTTGCTCACCATTCACTCACTCAGAACATCATCCAGTCCTGCAAGCTGCATTCATGTTAAGTGCCACATGCAGGTGCACATTTTTCATCTTGCATTTTTCTTGAACCTTTTCTATTTTTAGATATGTTTAGATACAAAAGTGCTGACCATTGTGTTACAATTGCCTACAGTATTCAGTACAGTAACATGCTGTGTCTGTTTGTAGCTTAGGAGCAATAGGCTATACCATGCAGCCTAAGTGTGTAGTAAGCTATACCACCTAGGTTTCTGTAAGTACACTCTGCAATGCGCATACAATGACAAAATCACCTAACGACTCATTTCTCAGAACATATCCCCGTCATCAAGCCAGGTATTACCGTGTATAACTCCTTAATCTCTTCCCATCTGGCTTTAACTGCTACTGTTCCACTGTAACTCTTGTTCAGGGACCTCCAAGATATTCCGACCTTAGACCGTCAAATTATTTTCCATATTGGAACATATTACCATTTCCATATTACAACATACTTCCATATTATGACACTATTGGCCCTGGAATCTGTCATGAATTTCTCCTGTCTTCCTTTTCCATTTTTTTCCTCATCATTATTCATGGAAGTTTTTCCAGAATATTAGCCTTTGGCCTCCTTCTCTTTTCTTTATTGGTCTCTCATTTGTTGCTGAACCTACTCTTAGAACTTTATCTTTCATTTCAAGTAAATAACTTTTTTTTTCTTTCCAGCTTTTATTTTAGGTTCATGGGATGCATGTGTAGGTTTGTAACATGGGTAAGTTGTGTGTCATGGGGGTTTTGTGTACAGATTATTTTATCATCCAGGTGATGAGCATAGTACCTGTTGGTAGTTTTTCTAACCTCGCCTTTCTCCCACCCTCCACTCTCAAGTAGGCCCTAGTGTCTATTGTGCCCTGTTTTGTGTTCACTTGTACTCCATGTTTAGCTCCCACTCATAAGTGAGAATATGCAGTATTTGGTTTTCTGCTCCTGTACCAATTTGCTTGGGATAATGCTTCCATTTCCACCTACGTTGCTGCAAAGTACACGATTTCATTCTTTTTTTTAATGGCTTCTTAGTAGTCCATAATGTATCTGTACCACATCTTCTTTATCTAGTCCACTGTTGATGGGCATCTAGGTTGATTCCATGTGTTTGCTATTATGAATAGTGCTGCAGTGAACATACATGTGCATGTGTCTTTATAGTAGAATGATTTATATTCTTTTGAGTATTCACCCAGTAATGAGATTTTCGGGTTGAATGGTAGTTCTGTTTCAAGTTCTTTGAGAAATCTCCAAACTGCTTTCCACAGTGGCTGAACTAATTTATATTCCCACCAGCAGTGTATAAGCTCTCTCTTTTCTCTGCAGCCTCACCAGAATGTTATTTTCTATTTGATAACAGTCATTCTAACCTGTGTAAGATGGTATCTCATTGTGGTTTTGGTTTACGTTTATCTAATGATGAGTGACGTTGAACATTTCTCATATGCTTGTTGGCGGTGTATATGTCTTCATTTGAGAAATGTCTGCTCATGTCCTCTGCCCATTTTTTTGTTTTGTTTCTTTGCTTGCTTATTTGTTTATGTCCCTTATAGATTCTGGCAGTTAGACATTAGTTAGATACATAATTTGCAAATATTTTCTCCCATTCTGTAGGTTGCCTGTTTACTCTGTTGATAATTGGTTTTTCTATGGAGAAGCTCCTTAATTAGGTCTCGTTTGCCAATATTTGTTTTTGTTTCAGTTGTTTTAAGAATCTCCATCAATACCTGTATTAATTGTTCCTTTCCCAAATTCCATTTCTCTGATTGCAATTATCTGGTGAATGTCTCTTTCTACATATTATTTAAATGTTTCAAAGTTAAATATTTTAAAAAGAAAATTTGTTTTGCTTATTTCTCTCACATTTTTTCACCAATTCCCTCAGGCTACAAGCCTTCAAGTCATATCTTCATGTTTAAGACCGTAATATAGGTTAGACATACCTGAATTGAAATGTCAACTTTATTCTTGAAGCTATGAAACCTTAAATCACTTACTGATGTCTGTAAGGATCTATTTTTTCATCTATATACTGGGATAATAATAGCAGCTTCCTGTGCAGGATATTTATATAAAATAACTAATTCATGTAGAACACAATTTGTAGAGGTAGATACAGGGTAAGTGCTACAAATTGGCAGTTTTTATTAATATTTAATATTATCTTCATATTTAAAATCAGAAACTAAGTACATTTACTTCTACCTTTAAAATAGGTCTTACATGAATTCTTTACTTTCCATTTCCATTTAACCACTTTTATTTCAACTCGTATTACTTCCCTTGCTTGTATACCATGGAAGAGTGGGCATTTTATTCAGTCCTTAACACATGGACAGAGATCAGAAAAGAGGATAGAAAGCATTTCAGTTGAGAGAAACCACTGAGGCAAGAAAATGAGTATTGTCTTCAATGACAAGCAAAGACTAGAGTTTCTCTGGAACATGAAGTTTATGTGGAGGATGTTTATATTGATTGAGTTCAATATGCCTTCTTCCATGGGCACGAGGACAGGAGAATCTGATTGATAAAAGAAGGGTCATGTGCAAATCTGTGCTTCATGAATATTAAGAGAATCTGGTTTTAGAATATGACAGAACAGAATAAGGAGATATTGGAGAGAAGGGTTAGGAGGCTGCTGGAATTACACAGTTGAAAAATGATACCTTGTCTGTCATGAAGAGAAATCCCAGAAAGCAAAATAACAATTCTGGAGAAGCCAGGCTCTATTCCAGAGATTGTTTTCTAGTCTCTATGAGAAGCAAGAAAAGACTATGCTCGATTGAGAGAATCTGGATTATAGTAAAGTTACTGAAAGTAGGAACCTGGGTATGGAAGAACATGGCAGGAATGTAGTTACTAGAGCCGGATTACCACATGAACCAGGACAAAGGAGGAACTCAAGCTGTTAGTATTATGTTCATGAATTCTCCAGTATTTATACAGAATGTTCTTTTCTTGAGACAGGATCTCGCTCTGTTGTCCAGGCTGGTGTGCACTCCCATGGTCATAGCTCTCTGCAGCATCAATATCCTTGGCTCAAGCGATCCTCTCTCATCAGCCTCTCAAGCAACTGGGACTACAGGTGCACACTGCTACACCTTGTTTTTTAAAACATGATTTGTACAGATGTGGTCTTGCTTTGTTGCCCAGGCTGGTATTGCACTCCCAGCTTCAAGTGATCCTCCTGCCTCAGCCTCCCAAAGTGCTGGGATTATAAGCATAAGCCACTGTGCCCAGCCTCAGAATGTTCTTATATGCCTATGTGCATATGAATTTTCTGGGGACCGTGTCCATAGCATTTATTACACCCCAAGAAGCCCATAAAAAACAACAAAATATTTAAGACTTGCTACATTAGACTGTAAGCTTCATGATGACTAAGGCCATCTTATTCTGGTATAGCACTTCATCTGTTGTGTATCAGCCATGTCTGTTTTAATGACCATTTTTTTGATTGAATGAATGGATTAATACATGAGGGAATAAATGAATGTCTTTATTTTGATGCTTTCCTTGAGGAAAAGCAGTTGAACTTCAGACCATATGTTTTCTGATTATTTTAAATTTACAACTAGTCATGTAATATTGTTGAACTGAAGAAATTATCTTGAATAGAATAAAAGCTTTCAATGCTCACTTTCTGTGTTGGCTTGGGTCAACACAGATGTAGATGCCAAGACATGATTAAGCATGCAAGAGATTTATTAAAATAGATTTATCACCAAATAATAACAGTAAATAGCTATAGAGATTTGGACAACTCCTGTGAATGACAACGGGAGAGGGAGAAAGAGTTAGAAGGTAGATCCTTCAGACACCCATGTTGTTCTCACACCTGAGAAAGGAGAGAGGAAGAAAGGAAAATTGGGTAAGAAGAGCCTCTGATTGCAGTAAAGTTCTGAGAAAGGCTCCACAAGTCTAACTGGAGTCTTTGAGCCAAAGTTACAAATGTTTCCACTTCAGAAACAAATGGGGCAGCCCTAGCAGCCTACTATAGTCAGTCATTAGCTGGGAGCCGCCAGGAGATGTGAGGCCTTGAAGTGAATGATCAAAGTGGCCATAGATGGAAGCTGTCATTCAACTATGCTACTCAGAGTAGGCTCTCTTGAAGAGAGTTCTGAGAACACACCTCCATACCTGCTGTACTTTTGTACCAGGAAAATTTTACAGATAAGAGGTGAAATATGAACTTTCCACTAAGTTTTTACTGGATATTTGTGCTGGATGAAAACCAGAATTTCAAGAGTGTTCCTGAGAATAGCAGTCACATAACGATTATATGGATCAAGATTGCTTAAAAGACTGTAAGACTTGTGCAAACCAGACTGAGGAAATAAACAAAATTGTCTGTTTATCATGGGCTATAGTTTTGTGAGGGGACAATGAATAAGACTGACTGTGTCATACGTATCTGAGCATGTAATTATTTGCTTTCTGATGAATTCTGAAAATCTGAAATGGCGTGAAAATTAATATTCAAATTTAAATGGCCTTCATCTCTTGGAGACAACAAACCAGTGTTTAAGTAGCCACCTAAGACTATGTAGTCTGTATTGTGGGGACTAGTCTGCCTCCAGTCATCTGTGGTAACATTCTGAACACAAAAATGTAAAGTGGTTCGGTGCAGTGGCTTATGCCAGTAATCCCAGCGACTCAAGAGGCTGAGATGGGAGGATCACTTGAGTCCAGAGCGTCCAGGCTGCAGTGAGCAATGATTATGCCGCTGCATTCCAGCCTGGGTGACAGAGCAAGAGCCTATCTCTAATAAATAAGTCAATAATAAAGTGCATTTAGAACATATTTAAGATATAGCATTTGCAAGAAAAGCTTAACTCAAAAATCAGCTTGCATCAACTTTTTCCATGTAATAGGTATATATTTCATGGAATTTTGGAGTGGGAAATCGTTGAAAAATTTTCCAGTTTTGACCTGTAGACTATTAGAAACCATTTGGAAATGATTCTCTCCATCTAAATATTCCAACTGAAAACCAAAACTCTTGACCGTTTCTCTTGCTGCCCTTACATTATTCTATATCCCTGGGATCTGGAACATAAAATTTAGACTGCACCATCCATTTTGTAAATCCTGACTTCAAAAGTTTTGATATCAGGATAAAATAAACAAGAGGTAGAAATGAGAATTAGTGTGACTGCTTCAAGTCAGGTTCCTGCACTTTCAATTCAGAGTTTATTTTCCAGCATACATTCTCGACACAGTCAAAATTACTAGAGCAAGAGAAAATGTCATCATTAGGGGAAAAAGAAAATGCATGAAGGTAAATGTGTGGGTCTATGTCTGAACTTGGCTAATGAGTTCACATTTGTGAAACCAAGAACACAGATAGTTCCCCCAAAATAATGTTTTAAGCAGAATGAGTTTAGCAAAATGAACATAATCTATCCATTTCCCCCAAAGAAATGTTGCAACAAGGTTTACACTTAATTGAGCTTTTCTTCAAAGGGTCTATAAAAGTGTATGTAGTTTATAACCTGTGAATTTCTCAACATTTGTAAGTCTTGCATTCTCAGGAAATATCAGTAATGTTTTAGTAGCTATAGACATTATTTTCTTCCTTGTTTTTCTACATAGTAGACATACCATACTTCGCCTGGAATGGAGTCATTATTTCAAATAATGAAAATGGACACAAAATCATATAGAACCAGTTCAGGTAAAAATATTCTGAGGAAGGGGTTATGCAGAAGTGCCGTATGCTCAGAGGATCATATACATTTAAACAATTGCCTCCTGAAAGAATTTCTCCTTAGTCAAAAATAGCAGTCCTTTGGGTTTAGTTTTAACCTTGTTGGATAAAATAATGTGTTCAGTGGAATGTCAATTTCTTTTGATCATTGACACAAAAGGACCATTGGTGTAGCCTTTCTGTCAATCTTCTCTCAGTAGTTCAAGTGGTTACTCAAGAAAAATAATTCCAAAATGCCTGTAACAATTACTCTACCTTTTCCTTCCTATTAACATGATGGATGCCTTACTTTGCACTACTCTACCAAATAACATAGAGTGGGTAACGTATAAAGAAAAGAAATCTCTTTCTCACAGTTTTGTATGCTGGGAAGTCTGAGATCAAGGGGCCAGCATGTGGCGAAGGCTGCTCTTCGCTTTCAAGGTGGTGCCTTGATGTAGCATCCTCCCACCGGGAGGAAAGCTGGGTCCTTGTGTGGTGGGAGGCAGAAGGATAAAAAGGGGCGAACTCTGTCTGCCCAGCCTTTGTTGTAGGGGCACCTAATCCCTTTCATGGTGGCAGAGACCTCATGACCCAATCACCTCCTGAGACCACACCTCTAAATACAATCACTTTGAAAACACCCAAATTTTGAAAGGTACTTATTCAAACCATAGCACTGAAATTATCTTTTCCCACTGAAACACAGATTACTCTTTTCAGTAAATTTTGTTCAGGACCCAGTTGCTGAGTGGAAAATGATGTGCATGATAATCTAATCATCTATTAAAACCTTACACAAAACAAATGTGCCATTTTTTTTTTCTCATGGCAGAGCATGAACCTTGATAATCTCAAACCTATGTTCGGTAAATTAGGAAATCTTCTGTATTTATCTCAGTAAAACACACAGACTTTTTTTATCTCTTATCTCCAGGCAGTTTAGATAACCCACTTATGGAAACACCAATGCCAACTTTTTGTTGTCAGCTACATTCACACATTTAGATTGCCATTTTTTCAAAAGGATGCTAAAGGTATAAATGTTGTTTTTAATATCTGGTTTTATATTAAAGACAAAGAGTATTCTCAAGTTTGTTTTTTTTTCTGTAGTTTCCTTAAGTTCTTTTAGTATTAAAGTGTGAAAGGTGACATACTCATTTTCATTCTGTAAGAAGTTAAGAGTAGCCTAGCAAGCTGTTTGTGTTATTAAAATAAGAATTTTATCTAAATGTTTAGTAAGTAGTTTTTCTTATTTGTAGAGCTAAGGAGATTATATCTCCTATTTATGTTTTAAATTAAACACATATGTATATATATAAAATCACATAATCATATGTAACATATATATCAGTTAATCTTCATGTTTACCCTATAAGGTGGGTATCATCACCTTCATTTTATGTAAATGAAGCTTGGCTAAGTATGTTACCCTAAGTCATAAAATTAGCTAGTGATTAGAACCCAGGCAGTCCAACTGCCAAATCACTAATTTTTAAATGAGTCTTATGGCTTCCATGATGGTTACACTCTCTCTAAGGCCTGAGCATTTTGTGTTCATGTATTATTTAATGGTCCAGTTGAAACACTGTGGAATAGTGCCAAGAATATGAACTGTGGTTTTGTATGGATTTCACTTTCATTTCTTACTCCCCTTTCTACCTGCAGTGTGATTTGGTGCAAGTTACATACATTCTCTGAGTCTTATTTCCTCAGCTGTAAATAAAACAAGTGAAGTTTATCTGTCAACCTAAATAGAAAATAGAGAAAAACTCTCTAAAAGAACAAGGGAGCAGATTTAGTAAACCATGTTTGTATTCAGGAAGGAAAAGGACAAAGAATTTAAAAGGAAAAAAAAAATGAGGAGGATTATATAATTGTTTATAATTGTTTTGAAAGAAATATCCTTGGCTACAAAGATCAATAGTACGGGTGATGCCAGTTCACAGCTGGACAGGCAGTTGCTGGGCAAATGTCTTTGCAGAAGTATTTTTCGTATAAGGTTGTGACGGCCTTTGTGCAAGGTTGTGGCATTTGCACAATCGTTTGTGATATTTTGGTTATACAAGCCTGAGAACCCTCTCTTCATGGCATTTTCTGGCTCTATTCTATTTGTCAGGGTTTTTTCTTTTTTAATATTAGTCGCTTTATTTTGATTCTAAAAATTTTACATTTCTCTCCCCACTTTTTTTGAGACAGTCTCACGCTGTCATCCAGGCTGGAGTGCAGTGGCACAATCTCTGCTGACTACAACCTCCACTTCCTGGGTTCAAGCGATTCTCCCACCTCAGCCTCCCGAGTAGCTGGGACTATAGGCATGCACCACCACACCTGACTAATTATTGTATTTTTCGTAGAGATGTGGTTTCACCATGTTGGCCAGGTTGGTCTCAAACTCCTGCCCTCAAGTGATCCACCCCCTTTGGCTTCCCAAAGTCCTGGGATTAGAGCCATGAGCCACCATGCCCAGCCCATTTCCCCCTTTTGATCAAGACCTTTCTTCAAAAGCGTCACTGACCAGTCATCTTCTAGTTAGGTTTTGATGTTCCTCAGTGCCAGGATGAACGTGCTCCAGTTGTTGATCACGTCTCAATTTGGGGGAGTGATTGGGAACTAGGAGTCAGTGTCAAACTGGTCACATTTGAGCAACAAGGGAGGTTTGAAGGGGGTGGCTCTCAGGCTTAGTTTGCCCTAAGTCTACTATTAAGTTCCATTTTGGTAATTCCATAGTCTTGTGCTATCATCAGAATGTGCTGGGCCAGTACTATTTTGTTAGAAGCTGTGTTCTTCAATAATTAAACAAGTAATAGAAACAAAATACAAAGTAAAATTAATAGTAATATGTCAATTCCAGGTTTCACAATGGTTTTGGGCCATGAATCTAGGCTTAAAGTAAAGCAATTGAATAAATCAATGATCCTCGGGATTTAGGTGAGACCTTTTGAAAACATGCGGCCTATTTTCTCATTTTTATTACTTATTTTTTTTCTTATTAGTACATATGATTCTCAACTTTTCCAGAGTATTTTATCCAGGTAATGTAGTATTAGCAGTGGTACAAACATTTTCTTATTTAACAAGTTGTTAAAGTAAACTAAACATGGTCTGAGAAGGACTCTGTACTTCTATATTTGAGTCCCTGTGGATGAACTGTAATCTAGCTTAATAGTAGATGAGATGGAAAACGTAGCATAGGAGTATGTGCCTGTAACAATAGCTAAGTTTTGACAAATCCCAGCAGCCATACTTCAACCACTCATACACTGCTGAGTGTTCAAACTGTGTTCAGCTAAGGCATATGCTGAGCGGTAACCAATCCAGCCATTCTGTACCACACTTCCCATTTCTGTACGTCATTTCCCTTTTTTGTCTATAAATCTTCTTCCACCACGTGGTGCGCTGGAGTCTCTGAATCTGCTATGATTCTGGGGGCTGCCAGATTCCCTAATCATTAATCGCTCAATTAAACTTCTTTCTATTTAACTTGGCTGAAGGCTTTCTTTTATCAAAGTGAATATTAAAAAATTTCTCAGGTTAGATTTTGTTATCAAAAGAAGAAACTGATTGCAAAATCCTAATTACACCATTATGTTGTCAAACAGAAAAGGTAGACATTGGGAGAGGTAAGAGTCTTATTATAATATGGAATTTTGTTCTGACATGGTGGAAAAAACTATTTACAGCATGAAAAATCCAAGTTCTTTTTTTTGAGTTTGCAGTTTGAATGTCTCTGGTCGTAACATTGGGTGGTTTAGTGAACTTTGTATGGCCTATACATCAGTTATGAAGCTGATTTGTTCCTTGAACTGCATCTAGTTTAGCTTAGAGGGCTTTAGAAACACAAGAGTTTTAATTTTTAGCTGGAAAAATATAGATCAATACCCTGCAAATAATGAATTGCTACAATGAGTGACAGTAATAAAGACACTTCAAGGCACAAAGAAGATCCTTGTGGCAAGAATTATATACAAGAAATAATGATCACAGAGGAAATACAAGTATCAGTTTTTTTTAAAAAGTAGGCACACATCCCACATCTTGGAATGGCACTTTCTGGTCAAAATTGTAATGGAGAACTTGATGTGACCAAGAAGGTCTCATGAGTTTTCATACTACTCGCTTATTTCCTTCTACAATAGTTAAATGACTAATTCCAGCCCAAATTGCTAATAGAGTTGGAGATGGTGATGAAGATGGTAGGGAAGAGAAATCTCACCAATAAGGCCAGCAAATATTCTGTGTGTATTTCTGTGCGTGTGCCTGTGCATGTGTCTTGTGTTTTGTAAGGATGGAGGTAGCTAGAAAAAGAATGAGAGAGAAAAACCATAACCATTTCAAGTTTCATCTCCTGACCCTCAGAATAATAATAAATATTAAAAATTATTCAGCCATTATAATGCACTAGGAAGTGAATCCTTTTTAATGAGTTACCTTTTTAATCCTTTCAAGTTCTCTAAATTGGGTACTATTGTTACTGATATTTTACATACGAGAAAATTGAGGCACATAGGTTAATTAATAGTTAATTAATTGCCTAAACTTACATATCCTGTAACTAAACTAGTAGGGATATAAACCCAGGCAATCCTATCCCGAAGTTCAATGATAATCACCATACTATACTATCTCCCTGGTATGGTTTTTCTCTGAGGACAGTCATTAGTGTCACTCATCACTTAGTTTGGGTATGGCTTGGACCTTGACCAGCCTATATTTATATTTTTATCAATGCATTAGATATATAAGAAACCTATAATATAGGTTTCTTTCAAGGAACTCAGGACACCATTCAAAACATAGATATGGAGAAATAGCATTTTGTATCTGCCTTTAGGTTAGGAAACATGAGAAGTGTAAGAAAAAGTCATTGGGATCAAGGAAATCTGGAATGAGTGAGAACTGCGGACCAAAGAATCAGTCCTCCCCCTTCCCTTCCAGATTTGTAGTGTAACTTGTTAAAATAATCACGAGCGTTCCAAATGTTATAGTTTTAAAGCATCTTTCCAAGTGAGACAGATTGGATTACATTATCGATCTTATACTGAGTAGCTTTATATACTTAGGCTAGTGGTAAGGATTGCATGGAAGGATTCTCACGAAAGAGGTTAGCAGAATGTGACTTCATTTGAGAATAGGGTCTTTATAGAGGTAACTGATTTATTTATTTTTTAATTTAATTTAATGTTTAAAATGTATTTGTTTATTTTTTTATTATACTTTAAGTTCTAGGGTACATGTGCATAACGTGCAGGTTTGTTACATATGTATACTTGTGCTGCACCCATCAACTCGTCAGCACCCATCAATTTGTCATTTATATCAGGTATAACTCCCAATGCAATCCCTCCCCCCTCCCCATGATAGGCCCCGGTGTGTGATGTTCCCCTTCCCAAGTCCAGGTGATCTCATTGTTCAGTTCCCACCTATGAGTGAGAACATGCGGTTTTTGGTTTTCTGTTCTTGTGATAGTTTGCTAAGAATGATGGTTTCCAGCTGCATCCATGTCCCTACAAAGGACGCAAACTCATCCTTTTTTATGGCTGCATAATATTCCATGGTGTATATGTGCCACATTTTCTTAATCCAGTCTGTCACAGATGGACATTTGGGTTGGTTCCAAGTCTTTGCTATTGTGAATAGTGCCACAATAAACATACGTGTGCATGTGTCTTTATAGCAGCATGATTCATAATCCTTTGGGTATATACCCAGTAGTGGGATGGCTGGGTCATATGGTACATCTAGTTCTAGATCCTTGAGGAATCGCCATACTCTTTTCCATAATGGTTGAACTAGTTTACAATCCCACCAACAGTGTAAAGGTGTTCCTATTTCTCCATATCCTCTCCAGCACCTGTTGTTTCCTGACTTTTGAATGATTGCCATTCTAACTGATGTGAGATGGTATCTCATTGTGGTTTTGATTTGCATTTCTCTGATGGCCAGTGATGATGAGCATTTTTTCATGTGCCTGTTGGCTGTATGAATGTCTTCTTTTGAGAAATGTCTGTTCATATCCTTTGCCCACTTTTTGATGGGGTTGTTTGTTTTTTTCTTGTAAATTTGTTTGAGTTCTTTGTAGATTCTGGATATTAGCCCTTTGTCAGATGAGTAGATTGCAAAAATTTTCTCCCATTCTGTAGGTTGCCTGTTCACTGTGATGGTAGTTTCTTTTGCTGTGCAGAAGCTCTTTAGTTTAATTAGATCCCAGCCCAAAATCTCCTTAAGCTGATAAGCAACTTCAGCAAAGTCTCAGGATACAAAATTAATGTGCAAAAATCATAAGCATTCTTATACACCGTAACAGACAGAGAGCCAAATCATGAATGAACTTCCATTCACAATTGCTTCAAAGAGAATAAAATACCTAGGAATCCAACTTACAAGGGATGTAAAGGACCTCTTCAAGGAGAACTACTCGGGAAGTTGAGGCAGGAGAGTCGCTTGAATTCAGGAGGCAGAGGTTGCAGTGAGCTGAGATCATGCCACCACATGCCAGCCTGGGTGACAGAATGAGACTCCATCTCAAAAAAAAAAAAAAAAAAATGCTTAGCAGTCAGGATAGAGTGGCAGCCTTAGGTATCATTCTTGGGATAAACTGACAAAACAAAAACCTATAAATAATTGATAGAATGATCATACAATCATCTGTAAACCAGGACATTCTTGATAGCAAAAGGGGGAGATATTAATAATTGCACCAGGCAAGACCATAGATGTAAACTGGGAGTGCCTTCGGCAAACTAGGTGCCTGCCGACTCTAGTAAAAGAGCCAGAAAAAAAGAGCAGGGATTTCTGGGCCAATGAAAGCAACTTGAACAGTAAGAGGAGAATTAAGATCCTCTTAACATGGGGATAATTCAACCACGTCAATTAAGAGTTGACGTATTGACTTCCTCATTGAGCATTGCTACCTCATTGAGTTGAAACTGGAGACTAAAATCAGGATTACAATGTTTGTCTTTTGCAGTTCATTCCACATAACCTTAAAGAACAAAGATCTCATTTTATCCATCTATGGAATGTGATCTTAAGAAAAAGATGATCTCAGGATACAAAATTAATGTGCAAAAATCACAAGCATTCTTATACACCGTAACAGACAAACAGAGAGCCAAATCATGAATGAACTTCCATTCACAATTGCTTCAAAGAGAATAAAATACCTAGGAATCAGAAAACAGAAAGAAATAAAGGATTGGAATAGGTGGTTTACTAAAGAGTATATCTTTCAATAAATTTAGTAAAAGATATTCAATTTAATTAGTCATTATAAAATTAAAACCACAATGTGATACCACTACAAACTCATTCAAATGGCTACAATTTAAAAGAATAGCAATAATAAAATCTCACCAGAATATAGAATAACAAGAACTCTTATACATTGCCAGTAGTAATGGATATTTTACAAACTGTTTCAAAAGCTGTTTGGTATTATCTTCTAAAGCTGAATCTAATCACACATTATAACAAATATATGCTTATATGTAGGCATGTCTAACTAGAGATATGGATGTGGATATGAATATGAATGCATATGTAGATCTCCAACAGAAATACAGATCTACTGAAAGACATGAAGGAAAATGTGTTTGGCAGCTTTATTTGTGATAACATTGAACTGGAAACCACCCAAATAAATTGTGCAATATACATTCAACAGAATACAGTGATGATGATGAACAAAATCTTTTTACGTGCAACAAGAAGGAAGAATCTCATATGCATAATGTTGAAGACCAAGTCGGGTACAAAGAAGTACATATTGTATAATTCCAGTTATCTAAAGTTTTGAAATTGGCAAGAAAAATTGATGTGGTAGAAGTCGTACGATTTCTGGGGTTCTATTTTTTGAGCTAGATGATGTTGTTGAGTGTGTCTAAGTTGTAAAAATTCATCAAGCTGTGCCTTTGGAATGTTCACACTTTTCTATGTGTGTGCTATATTTCAAGTAAAATTTTTAGAATGTAAAAAAGAAAAAATATGTATTTCAATTTTCATAAAAATGGTTCCTGTTTATACATCTATATGGAATTACAAAATCAAATATTGTCTAATTATTTCCAGGTGCTGGGATTTTTAGTGTTTTTTTTTGTACTTTGTGCCTTTCTGTATTGACTGATATTTTCAAAATGAACATTAATCACTTTCACTAAAATAGATTCTTTATTTACAAAAAAAGATCAGCAAGAAGAGTAATACTATGTATACACCATGGAAGAGATTTTAAAAGTTCTGGATTTGAATACTATGTTATATATATTTTATTTCAAATTGCAAACTCCACAAAGTGAGGGAGTAAATCATTAAAGGTTTTTAACAAATTTATTGTCAGAATCCCAGTGCCTTTTAAACAGTGCCTGGTAAACAGAGGCAGCTAAATAATACTTGTTGAATGAAATAATAACATTCTCCATCCTATGACTTCTGACATCATCCTTGTTCAGTAACAAGAAGTCTACGAACATTTATTGGCTCCAAAGCCCAACTCACCTCTTTCAGGAAGCTGCCTCAATTTTTTAAAACAAAACGTTTATTGAGTCTGGGTTCATACTGATTTGATGGAAAAATGGGACTACTGGGATTCAGGAAGCCACTAAGCACCAGGATAGCATTGATCAAATCCCTTAAACTCTCTGACTCTTAATTCCATCGCTCGTAAAGTAGGGATGGAACTGGAATGCCATTCATCAGGATTACTTACTACATGATTTTGCATCTGTACGCCATTGGTCATAAAATATTTACATCTCAATGAAAGTTTTTTTATTTTAATGTAAGTTTACAGTGGAGCCATTTTACTTCTAATGGGAGGTAAATATGCATCTGATCTTATGCATCAGATCTCGAGAATGATAATAGATGATTACTTTTCGCAGATGGGAAAACTTTCAATATGTCATATTTACTCCTACTTTATTTTGGAGGAAATAATTCTGGTCAAATTGTCGTAAGAATGAACATTATAAAACTTTGCACATATTATACAAAAAGAGTAAAAAAGATCCAGTTATACCCAATACAAATCATAAAGACCTATGAAAAAATGATATTTGAGAAATGTGATATCTTTTATGCACATATTTTCCACTTTTATGCAAAATGAAATTACTCTGAGCCTCTCCTTAGTGAAGAATGTTCATCTCCTCTTTTCCCTTCTCTTGATCTCATGATCTCTCATCAAGTGCAACACTTCTTAGCTGTGATGAAATGCCCAGAACCCACAAATAATCACAGACAATGTACAACGTGCTCTATACTGGATGTATCAACACATGTGTTTTACTTTAGAGTCAAAATGCAATTACTATTTCGAACCCTCCATATGCACCCTACTCCCAATGACTATGAAAACAATATTTCAGTTAATACAATACAAAATGTATTATCAGATATAAAATGACGTTTGCTTATAACCCAGTGTGGAAGGAATGCTAGACAATGGGAATCTGAGGAACTGTGTTCTAATTTAGTCCAACCACTAACAATCTATATGACATTTGTGTTCATCAGAGTTCTCCAGAAAAATAAAACCAATAGGACACACACACACACACAGAAAAGCTGGTGGCAATTCCAGTATGAGACCAAAGGCCAAAGAAACAAGGAAGATGATGGTATAAATTCCAATCCAAGGGCAGGAGAAGACCAATGTCTCAGCTCAAACACGCAGCCTGGAAGCAAAACAGGCAAATTTCACTTTCCACTTCCTTTTTGTTCCAGTCATGCCTTCAGTGGATCACATAATGACAACTTACACTGGGAAGGACAATCTGGTTTAGGGATTTAAATGCTGGTATCATCTGGAAACACCCTCACAGACACACCAAGAAACAATGATTAAGCTGAGCACCCCTTGGCCCAGTCAAATTAAGACATAAAGTTAGCCATCACAATGTTGTGTAAGCCTTATGGTAATAGGTACAATGGAGAATGAAACAGCCAGTGTAGACTGTTTTTCTGAGGCGTTTTGATATATAGGATGTGTGCAAAGTTGTGTGGGTAGGAATGTATGAGGAAACAAGTAGGTTTATATTTTTAAGGTGGAAAATTTGAAGATATTTACCAGACTGATGGAAATAATCCACTGAAAGATAAGCTGAGAAGAGTGATAGGTTTGGAGGAGAGAAATGTTGGTATAGAAATGGGAAAAGCTAATTGGAAAGACAAAGTCCTTCAGCAGATGAGAAGGATGTTCAAATGGAGCCAGATTTGAAATTACTCCTTTTAAAATTACTCACTTAGAAATGAAGGTTTGGAATGGCCTGGTAGGCAAAGACTCCAGGATGCTGAGATTGACTGAAGGCAAGGGAACATACATGAAATGTGCAGCGAAAAAGGAGATGTGTCTCTGATTTTATTTGCATCTTCTCTTTTTTTCTTAGTCCAGCTACAGCGTCATAAACAATTTCTTAGTCCAGTTATAACCTCAAAAACAATTTTGGAAATGTGTTCTGTATCCCACAAGTGTATGTTATTTAAAATCTATTTTATCATTTTTCCTTTTCCTACACTATTGTGTATTGCCTAATTGAAGGTTGTTAGACATCACCAGTGGTCAAATGTGGTAGAATGGAAAAATGAGGTTTTCATACAGATTCTTTTCTTCCAGAACACAAAAGGATAAGATCTAGGTTCAGCAAGCAGCTCTTAACTCACCTCTGGAATATCAAGTGAACATGACTTTAGATAGATTAACTTTAGATAACTCATTTTATGGAGAAATGAGTTCTTAGTCAGAGGCAATGCTTTGTGCAAAACAGTGATAGTGAGGATTTAACTGCTGCATCACATTGAAGGTCTGGAAGAAGCCTGAGAGTCAAAAAGCACATACTAAAGCCCAGAATCATTGATATACGTATAATTAATATAATTATATATACATAAAGTAATTGTATACATAATATGTACCTGTAAATACTATATAAAATATCCAATCTAAAATCAAAACATATAAAATTATGCTCGTGAGAGCAAAGTATTGTCTGCTTTGTGTCTGGAGAAGATCAGTAGAGATGTTCACTTATGAGGAGACTGATTTCCTCGTAGGACAGTATCATATCTGAAATTTTGAATTGTTAACTGTCTGGTCAAATGGGAAGTCTATCATGACTATGGTTGTGACATGGGGACTTCCTTGCCTTCAAATATATTCCTCCAGGCTCACTGTGGTTTTGTAAACTTGAGGATGCTTGTTTTCATAGTAATAGGTAAACCTGTCCCTGATTTTTAGAACCCTAATTATTAGAAGATTTCTGAAGATTATTTCTGATTTAGGGCCCAAGTAGTAATTTGGTTTTATTCAGGCATTGATATATCTTCTGGCACATTAACTTGCTCACAAATTGATTTAAGTCACAAAGTGTAGCCAACTCTTCTTCTCAGTGCTGGCGAGAGGGCTTTCCTTTTCTACTGCCCACTCATGGCTTAGGGCTTCAGAGTCTTGGGATATTGGCTGTCTTACTCCCAAGAGGCCATTCTCACATGTTATTGTAGGAGGCTATTCTCACAGGAACCCATTCTCACATGCCGTTGTAGGAGGTTGAGGAACACTGTGTGGGTGAGAGTCAGGGTAGTTTTAAACATAATGGCATTCAGACCATGTATATACACATATACACCTGTAAGTACATATATCCTAGGATATATACATCCTATTATATATTCTATATACATATTTTTGTATATTTTATATGTATTTATATATACATGGATATATATACACACACATATATATCCATAGAATATTCCTATACATATACATATATAGACCAGGCACAGTGGTTCACTCCTGTAATCCTAGCACTTTGGGAGGCTGAGGCAGGTAAATCACTTGAGGTCAGGAGTTCGAGACCTGCCTGGCCAACATGGTGAATCCCCATTTCTGCTAAAAAAAAAAATACAAGAATTAGCTGAGGGTAGTGCCACACATCTGTAATCCCAGCAATTCAGGAGACTGAGGCAGGAGAATCGCTTGAACCTGGGAGGCAGAGGCTGCAATGAGCTGAGATCGCTCCACTGCACTCCAGCCTGGGTGACAGAGTGAGATTCTGTCTCAAAAAACAAATAAATAAATAAACATATGTATATATATATCTCCATATATGTATGTATATATGTATACATCTATATCTACATGTGTAAGTGTATATATATACCTTATTAGTTATATATTTTATATACATATAAAATATGTATACATTTTATACATAAAATTATAACTAATAGGATATATACAAACAATTATATGTATGTGTATATATCCTATTAGTAATGCATTTTATATAAATATTAAAATATGTATATAAATTTACATATACATGTATATATACGTATATGTATATGTATATATGTATTTATTATATAATTTTTAGAAAACCATGACTAATACACCAACGTTTTCGATTTCAGGGCTTATAAAGTTCTCCAAATATATTTATTATTTTAGGTTATACTTGAGTAGGTAAGTTACTACATTCCCCCTTTTTTCAGTGCTTATCTTAAAGTCAGAGATATCCCTACCACATCATTTCTCAGCATATTCTTGATAGTGTCCGTATAGAACTGAAAGATTCTGAAAGCCGTGGAAAAATGCCAGGGGAAACAGAGGCAACCATTATTCTCTCTTGTGGGACTTATCAGAGTTTTTAACACACTCATGTGCATTGTGAGCCTCCTAGGGGCAGATACAGCATGTGATAATTCCCCAAATTAGATTAGGATTGCGATAGTGGATAATGAGTGGAGTCTTGCTTTCTAATTTTGAGCTTTCTGTAACAACACTTTCTGAAACTAGTCACCTGTAAGCTGTTCCTGGTATAACTACCATTCTACAGAACCTTTTCTGATGTGTACTCATTCCAATGTTCCTTCTCCATCATTCCCAATTAGAGTGTCTCTTTCTTCTTCTGAAATTATTATTTGATTTCATATATATATATCTTTTATCATTTTAATCAACTTCTCAGCTAGTTGCTTGCATGTCTGTTACCCTTTGTAAGTTGCAAGTTTCTTTAATATATAGGAACCAGGAATTATTCATTTTTAATCTCTAGCCTACAGTTTGCAAACTAGCAGTCTGTGGGTCAAGTCCAGTATATAGACAAGTTTTGCTGGCATGAAGAATATTATATGTAAAATGAATCTTTTTTGAATTAGTGACAATATTCAAATTTCAAGATTGTTCAGCTTTCCTTGAAAAGCCAGAATACTGATACGCAATGGCTGGCATTCCAGCATTGCAAAAATGGACAAAAGCCTAATAGCAAAAGCCCGTCTTAAATGGGGCATATGTTGTACATCTGTTCTCATTTTTGAATTTATTTTCTGATGATATGGGTTTGGCTGTGTCCCCCACCCAAATCTCATCTTGAATTGTAGCTCCCATAATTCCCACGTGTCATGGAAGGGACCTGGTGGGAGGTGACTGAATCATAGAGGCAGGTCTTTCCCGTGCTGTTCTCGTCATAGTGAATAAGCCTCACAAGATCTGATGTTTTTATAAAGGGGAGCTCCTCTGCACACACTCTCTCTTGCCTGCCACCACCCTTTACTCTTCCTTCAGCTTCTGCCATGACTGTGAGACCTCCCCAGCCATTTGGAACTGTGAGTCCACAAAACCTCTCTCCTTTGTAAATTACCCAGTCCCAGGTATGTCTTCATTAGCAGTGTGAGAACAGACTAATACACTATTCCACTCTTGAATGTATTTCAGTGGTCAGTCCTTGTACTTAGACATGCCTTAACAAAAGTAATATAGTAGATCCTCAGTCAATGTGTTTAGAATTAAAGTCTCTTTGTTTAGGTTTTCCCTTAAGCAGACCCTGAGATAAGGATTCAAATTCAAATAGTTTTTTTTTTTTTTTTTGAGATATGAAGGAAATACGTATAAGCAAATGATAAAGTCATTAAAAGAAACCAAGAAAGGGTGCTTTTAGCCTGTCACTACCATACCTAACAAGAGATTGATCCTTCAGGGAAATTGTGGAAACAGTGGAAATGCGTACCTCAGAATTATCCTAACCAATCAGTGAAAGAAGAGGGATATTTTTAAGCCAGCTCCCACCATTCAGGCCCTGGTGGGTGTAATTTTGCAGCATTTTCATCCTGTAACCTACACAGGCACAGCAGCTCTGAGATTTTGGGGAAAGCCCACAGAATAGGGATTCAGATTCGGTTTCAGAAACATGGCAGAGGAAGTTGCAATTGCAGATTCTAGGAATTGGCAGAGTCCCTCACAAATACAAAGTGAATTGGACTGGGGAACAAGGAAGGAAAGAGAAGCTGAGCATCACGGTTAGCTGCAGTTAAAACTGATTTGAAACTCATAAACACACAGTTAATACTTGACCCAGTTCCTCTTGCTACACATCTTCCTGTGACTCCAAGCACACAGTGATGGAAAACCTTTCCTCTTGTTCTATCTAGGAAGACCCCTGAGACTGGAAGCTGATTCTCTAGGGTCTTTGTTCTCCTTCCAGGCTTTTGAAAGCTCATTTTAACTTGACACCATGCAAATGGCAATGTCGTAGCAGACCAGCCCATTGTGTGACAGGAACTTTGGGTAACATTAAATATGCACCTGCCCAGAGTTCACTTGGAAATGCTATTAAATTCCTGACCCTTTCAATGTAAATACATTTGCAATTTTGCTAAATTTGCAAATATAAGTTATTTCCTCTTGAAACTTGTTTGAATTGAAAGGCAAAACCATTCAAGATCATCAAAATGTGTTTCACGGGTAAAGTGGTGTTCGTTTCTTATTCTGTTGATTGAAATGTGTTCCTTTTATAGACAATGACAACGACTTCAAAATATATGCTTCTACTTTTAGAGAGGGAGAAAAATGATCAAATTGAGCTTCTCCAGGAATCCAGACAAAGTGGAAAGGTTCATTTTCTTTCCCTTTCAAGTGGGAGTATAGTTGACTTCTGGCAACTTTCCTTCCTCATTGTGTGCTTTTGTTTCTGCACAGCTATCTAAAGTCACTCTGGGATTGTATGCCTTCTAAGCTTCTAAAAGAAATATTTGAGTTTAGTTTTTTGTTGAAAAGGGGAAAAAACGCATATTTTTTTCTTTTCTAAAGAGTATTGATTTCCCTTAGGAACTAACAGAATATTCCGAGTCAAGCCTAATTTGGAATTCATGCAATATTGGAACTCACTTTCAATAAATCTCAACTGCAACTTTTCTTTTCTGATTTATTTATTTATTTGTATGCTGTCCTTTACTGGAATTGTTTGTAACTAACTTATAGTTGCTTCTGGAAGGCGAATTTTAATGCTTAAGATTTCATTTTCTTTTTTGCTTTGTCTTTGAATGAATTTTCTTCTAATCTAGAGAAATCAGGCTAATTCAATGGCATGCTTACTTTTCTGGGGGAAAATGACTATATTATTATCTTAAGTATGTATTTCTTTATTTTATTGGATTTAATATATGTGTTACCAGTTTTTGCATGTTCTAATTTTACTTAGGGATTGCAGATGATATGTAGGGAGCGGTATACTTTCATAAGTGGAAAAACATTGCCCAAACAATGTGAAATAAAGCTTGCAATTATTTTAAAATATAATCACCATATGAACAGAATATGAAAGCTTAATACTGTTTTGACATCGGGTAGTATGATACTCAAGCTTTTTGCTCAAGGTTATTTTAGCTGTTTGTTGTCTTCTGTGGTTTCATAAGAATTTTAAGATTGCTTTTTCAGTTTCTGAAAAAGATGGCATTAGGATCTTAGTAGGGATTGTACTGAATCTATAGATTGCTTTGGGTAGAATGGACATTGTAACAGTATGAATTTTTGCAATCCATGAACACAAGATATCTTTCCATTTATTTATGTCTTCTATTTCTTTCATTAGTGTTTTATAGTTTTCAGTGTACAGATCTTTCATTTCACTGAGTAAATGTATTCCCAGGTATTTTATTTTTTTTAAGCTATTATAAATGTGATTTGTAATAATTTCTTTTTCAGATAGTTACTTGATGTTGATTTTGTATCCTGAAACTTTACTGGATTTATTTATTAATTAGTTATAAGAATTTTTGATGGAAACTTTAGGGTTTTCGCTACATAAGGTTATGTTGTCTACAAACAGAGACAATTTTTCTTCCTTTCTAATTTAGGTGCCTTTCCTTTATTTTCCAAATATCTGAGTAAATACTGGTTTGGACATACACGAACTTGTAGACAAGAGCATTGTTGTAAGTATGCTTTCTTCAAGATACATAGTTTTTGTATACATTCATACTAGATGTGGTCTAAGCAGTACCAAAGCCAGGAGCTGCTTATTAATACGTAGAAGACAAGCACTTCAAACTGATTTGAAAGTGATGAGAGAAACACAAGTTTAGCTTTATATTTATTTATTTTTTCATACTTGCCAGCTTGTTACAAACAAGCAGATCTCAGAATCTGAAAAAAACAAAAAACAAAAAACACCATTCCCTCCAGTTACACATCCCCTTCAAAAACAAACATACAAACAAACCAATTAAAAACTAACTGTTCAGTCTAATTTGGCTATCTTAGTAAAGATAGAAATTGCTAGAACTGATAGATTACATCAGATTTAAAGCTGAGTGTTTTAATTATTTTTTCTCTGGTTTAATTTCCATTACAGTTTCATAAAATTTTAGGACTCAGAAATAAACACTATATATATCTGAGTACTTCACTTTATTCATTTATTATTACACAATCGTACAGTGAAATGAACATAGAAATAATATGGTCTATATTTCTTAATCTTTTGTGGGTCAAAGAACTTTTGAAATTATTATTTTATAACACCTACAGGTTCTTTCCCTGGAAGAATGTATAAAATTCAAACAAAATTGGCAGGGTGTGGTGGCTCACGCCTGTAATCCCAGCACTTTGGGAGGCTGAGGTGGGTGGATGACCTGAGGTCAGGAGTTTGAGACCAGCCTGGCCAACATGACGAGATCCCATCTCTATTAAAAATACAAAAATTAGTCAGGCATGGTGGTGTGTGCCTGTAATACAAGCTACTCAGGAGGCTGAGGCAGGAGAATCGCTTGAACCTGGGAGGCAGAAGTTGCAGTGAGCTGAGATTGCACCATCACACTCCAGTCTGGGCAACAAGAGAAAAACTCTGTCTCATAAATAAATAAATAAATTTCATACAAAATTTAATGTGTTCATAGACTTCAATAATTTCATCTCATTTTATTGGACTCATATAGTTTACCTTTATAAGTTAAACTATATGGTATCATATATTTTTATATATGGTATCACATATTTTTAAAAGACAACTTCTTAAGTAACTTGCTAATCATCAGATTAGACACTGGTTTTTAGACAAACATAATTTATTCATGCTCATGGTGAAGCACAGTTAGATGATTATATGAAAGTGCTAGTTAAATTTATAAATGTTATTTATTCCTCTATCTGCCAAATATTTATTGAGCACTGACTACATATCAAGCATTGTTTAATGGGCTGAAGGTGCCAAGAGGAAGAAAACAGAATCTAGAAGAAAGGACATATACCTTGGGTGAGACATGTGTATACATCTTGCATTTACCTTACTAGTTAGTACCTTTGAAAATTAAAATATACAATGATATATATTTCAAGGTTTTAAAGGATGAAATAGCACATGAAAATATGGGATAGAATGTATGAGAATATATCTACCAGTGTACGTTTGACATACATCTGGTGCTTAATATTTGTGTCTTTCCTTCTTTCTACTTTTTCTTTTCCTAAGGTAACCCAATTTCTAATATGGTAGACACATTGAGAGATAGAGAATTTCAGTGTGGTTAGTGCTGGAAGATAGGAATGGACACAAATGAACACAAAGAAGAGATGCTCAGCTCTGGCTTGGGGAACTGGTGAGCTTCCTACGGAGGTGGAGCTCTTTGAGCTAAGACACAAGTCTAAGATTTCTCAAGTTGAAGAAGAAATGAAGACAGATATTTGAGGCATGAAAAAATGACGTTAAAGCTTGCAAAATTATAGCGTTACGTAAAAGTTAAAATGCTTGTGCATCTGGGTAGGGAAGAGTGAAAATTCGTGAAGGACACATGGGTGCAGGAGAGATGATGCCAAAAACAAAATTTGGTGGAGGTGCAAAGGGGCACATATTTTACACTAAGGGGTTTTCATTTGTCCTTTAGGAACATAAGGGCCATTAAATGACTTTGAATAGAAGTCAAATATTCACTTAAGCTACAATAACTTGAGAATATAATCTTAGCTTCAGTTTATGAATCTGTAATATGGGAATTGTAACAGTACACAGTATATAAGGTTATCTCATGGTGTTTAACTTTACTAAAGCAAGTGAGCCTTCTTGGTGTAATGCCTGACATGTGGCCATCATCTGATAAATGCATCATTAGAGTGAAAATATATCTCATAAAATTATGACTGTCCTTTATTGGCACTTTTCTCTGAGACTCTTGCCCTAGTCATCCAGAGTCATAACTTTTGCTTCAGGAACAATCAGAATTGTTATGGCACAAATGCTTTCAAAATATACTCTTAAAGTCAACTACGATAGTAGTTTAGAAAATATAACTTTTCATTTCCAAGAGGAAGATTTTGTTAGGAGAAGAAAGACTCTTGAGAATCAATAAAAGAAGGCTCTGAAGAAAGCAGGTTGTAAAGCTTATTTCTTCACAAAATACTAGAATAATGATAAAGGAAGACTGTGTTGCTTATATCCAGGAGGCAAGATCAACTTCATGTGAGCTGTGGGGGAAAGTAGAGGAGAACTGGTTGGGGTGTGTCTTTAAGAAGTTCCTGTTGGGCCTGGGACAGGGAATTGTACCTGAGGGGGCTGCTGAAAGCCAATTCAGTACCAGCAGGATGACTGCCTAGTATCTTCTCTTGCAATTTCCAGGAAACATGATGAAAAACAAGCTGATGTCTTCAAATTTTTTTGTTCACAAAGTGAACATAGAATATCTGTTGTGCTGAGGAGACGTCTAGTTGACCTTCCCACCACTCAGTGGATGACCTGCCAGCAATAACTGAGTGTTGCCTGCATATTTTCCTACCCAAGTTTCTGTTCTCTGCTTCCTTCCTGATCCCATCTGAATTGAACCACACAAATATTTCCCATTATAATGGTCCAAGTAAATTTGTAAACCTTAGTCATTGATGATAAGACTGTTGACATGAGAGTAATTTTGGTGGTTTGGAAGGAAAAGTCCTCAGCTACCACAGTTGGCCAAGCCCCAGCCCCATTTTGCCATCAATATAATTTAAGCAATAATGTTGGCATTAGGATATGGGAAGACAGAAACAAGTTAGCAGACTGGGAAGATTCTCTTTGAAAGACTAAAATAAGGCAAATATTTTAGTGGTAGAATTGCTAGCAGGGACTTTTTCTTAGTCACAGCTATGTCTTCAGTGCTGAGGAGAGTGAATGATATATTGAGGTTCATTGAAGTTTGGGGGCAATGATGCCTTGTTTTCTCACCAACTTTAGAGGTAGATAGGAGTCAGGCAAATCGAAGTGAAAATATCATCTTTGTTCTTGACCACATGTATCAGAAGGTGAAGCATAGGTCTTAGTGAAGTGGACTCACTAATATGCCCCTTGCCGGCCTATCGAAATCTTGAAAGGGCCTATCTAGAGAAAAGTATATAGTTTTCTAGGATTTCTGTCTTCCTCGGGTCCCAGGGGAAAGATGCCAGAAAAAAAAGAAGCCGATTCCTAGTGCTCAAAGATATGTGACAGATGCATTATAATAATCAAGAAATGTGGTCCAATAGTCCAACTGTCAACCAAATAACTCACTTCTCTTTGAGAAGTAGTAAGGATGAGCAGGAGACCAAATGTATTTCTCTAGCAGGGATCCCTTCACCTGGAAATAGGAGAAGTGGGAAGTAGGTGTTCTGTGGACAACACAAATATGTTGAATACACAAATATGTTGAATTCATTAATGGATTTGGCATTAGAGGAAGACATAAGAAACATATAAAAGATGAGAATGACACCACATCTCCACCCATTTCATAAGGTAGCAACTAAGCTTAGTTATGGTTATCATTAATGTTTTTATTATATTATTTACTACTATTGTTAGATATTGTTATCATTAATATTATTTATGATTATTGTCAGTTATTAACATTAATATATTATTTGTACTTATTGTTATCATTAATATTATCATATTATTATTTATTATTAACCTAGCCTTTTACACATTTAGTTTTAAATTCCATTCATTTGATTGTTAGCAATCTCAATGGTGGATCAGTTGGCAAAAATGAACATATCTTCAAAAGACTAAATTAGGTGTCAAGTCACAGTAGCCACTCTTTTGGACCCAGAAGAAAGTTAATTATGAGTTTTGAAAGAGAAAGGGCCCAGATTAAGATGGTCTACCTTATTGAGGCTCTTGTTTTTGTGTGTCTGGAATGGTTGAGATTTATAATATTGGGGGAACATATATCTGTAATGGGGGGCGTATTTTACTTGTGAATTCCCAATTGCGAAAAGGAAGTCATTACATTTATTATTTTAACATACAGATTAAGCAGATGCATTCATTCTGTGGATAAAACAGTCTACGTAGATTTGATACTTAGCTAGCAGTAGAAGATAATACACTTTTAAAGTAGATTTTCATAATAATTTCGACTAGAATTTTGTGTTTATTTTCATAAAATTGCAGTGTCTTTTAAGGATGGCTGTTAAGTAGATATTTTATGACCCTCTCCCAAAGTAAGAGCCATCCCCATATGCACATATTTTATTGAAATCTGAAACCAATAAATTTTTTTTTAATTTAGGTAATTGGCTATGGGAAATGGGCTATGGAAAAATATTACTATAAAATGCAGTGTATATTTCAATATTATTAACTAATACTAAACATTTCTATTAGGTAAGATGCTGTTTTTGATTTGAAGTATTTAAGAATCTATAATGGAATAATAAATGTAATTACCTTATTCTTTTAAAAAAATTTAACTTAACTTACACTTTGAATACATGGGTATATTGCATTCAGGTAGTGAGCGTAGTACCCAATAGGTTGTTTTTCAAACCATACCATCTTCCCTTACTCCCTGCTCTACGGTGTCTATTGTTCTCATGTTAATGTCCACGTGTGCTCAACATTTAGCTTCCAATTATAAGTGAGAACATGCAGTATTTGGTTTTCTGTTCCTGCATTGGTTAACTTAGGATTATGGCCTCCAGCTGCAACTATGTTGCTACAGAGGACATGATTTCATCTTCTTTAATGGCTGCATACTATTCCATGGTGTATATGTGCCATCTTTTCTTTATCCAATCTACCATTAATGGGCACCTAGATTGATTCCACATCTTTGCTATTGTGAATAGTATGGTGATAAACACATGAGTGCCTGCATCTTTTTGTTATAACGATCATGTTCACTTGGGTATATATCCAGTAATGGGATTGTTGGGTCAAATGGTAGCTCTGTTTTAAGTTCACTGAGAAATCTCCAAACTGCTCTCCACAGTGGCTGAACTAATTTATACTCCCACCAATAATGTATAAGTGTTACTTTTTCTCTGCAGTCTTTCCAGCATCTGTTGTTTTTGACTTTTTAATAAAAGCCATTCTGACTGGTGTGATATGGTATCTCCTTCTGGTTTTGATTTGCATTTCTCTGAGTGATATTGAACCTTTTTTTTTCTTACGTTTTGGCCACTCGTTTACTCTTCAACAGTGATAGAATAATGGCAAAGATACTGTGTAGATTTTATTTGTTTAATTTTATACAAATTTTTGCCTAGTGAATTACTTACCAATTGTATTGTCTACAGACATTACAAAACAGCAAACAATCATATATTTATGAAATCATTTTAATAGATTTCAGTTTCAGTTTTTCCCATGAGTGATAGGTTTAACGCTACTAATATGCGCCCTATAGATATTATGTCCTCTGTAGATCAGCTTTTATATATCAGAGAGAAAGGAGAGGCTGTATCATCCATTCTTTTCTGGATTCTTTATTTCTTGATTATCCCTTAACCTTGCTTAACTCCTGGCAAATGTTGCTAATATTAATGGAAAAATAAGAAATTTGGAATTTCTACTTACTTTAGTCTCTTCAACTATGGTAACTAGTCTAGACAGAATGTGAGGCCTACTGTTTATGTTATATTATTATTGGTAATCCTCAATGATACCTTAATTGCTTTAATTTCTGTTATGGATGTAGAGTCTGGGATTTGTGTCAGAAGTTCTTTATTTGAAAATAATAATAAAAGTATATCTAAATTTTGATTTTGCAAACATATCCCTTGCTTAATAGTTCATTGCATTAAATGTTCATAAATTATACATGTTACCTTCAATTTTGTCAGAAATTCAAACTGCAGGGTCTTGTTTAAGAAATCATTTAGTTGACTAGCAATAATCCAAGAATTAAATGAAAAATTTTCAATTTTCAAAAATTACCAAATTTATAAAGATAAGTATCCCCTTTAAATTGTATGTATTTTTTTTGTCCTTGCTGTTTGATAAATTACCTCATGAAAGACAAATCAGACTTCAGGATGAAGCTCTCAGCCAGTTTCTATTTTATTTTCCCTTTGACAGATAATAAGCTCTTATGTCATTTAATATTTAGTTCCATTTATTTTAAAATAAAAGCTTCATCATAAAAATACATTGTAAAGGAAATGGAAATGTGTAGGTGAGTTGTCAACATTGGATAGTCAGTAAATTTTATAAACTGATTTCAAAATGGATAACTTCACAGTTATATATCACTTTCCAAAGCAGAAGTATTTCCGAAAAGCTCTCCCAATTCAATTTTATGGAATTAAAAGCTAGTTTTTATAGGCTTTGGGGCTATTCCCCTAAATGGAAATGTGTTAAACCAGGGAAGGAGAAAAATCGCAGGTCAGGATAGAGGAATGTTTTACAACCACATCTTTGATGTAGAATAAATACGTTTTTATATATAACTTCAGCAAGGCATATTTTATATATCATATAATTCACCCTTTGCGGGTGTGCAATTCAGTGAGTTTTAGTAAATATACGAGCTGTGCAGCCATCACTGTAACTCAGTTCGGAACATTTCCATTACTCCAGTAAGATCCCTCATATCCACTAAGGGTCACACTCTGAGCCCAACCTCTCTCACTCTCTACCACGTCAGAAACCATTTAATCTTCTTCCTGTCTCTGCAGACTTGGCTTTTCTGGACACTTCTCATCAAGTGAATTGTGTAATACCTGGTGTCTTGTATTTGGCAGCTTTCATTCAGTGTGTTTTGTAGGTTTGTTCATGGTGTAACACACATCAGTGGTTTTCTTCCTTTGATTGCTGAATAGTATTCCATTGCATGGATATACCACTTTAATTCATTTATCAGCTTAGGAGTATTTAGCCTGTTTCTAATTTCTGGCTTTCTAAATAAAGCTGCTAAGAACACTTGAATCAATGTGTTTATCTGTATATGTGCTATTACTTCTCTGGGACTACCTAATGTAAGGTTCTTCTATTGGTTCAAACCCCGGGAGTGCGCCAACAGACAACACAACAGTGTGGAGCAACATGCTGTTTTAATGAGCGCCTGGGTGCAGGCCGGCTGAGGCCTAAAATGGCATCAGCCCCAATAGAGGACGGGGCAAAGGTTTTATAATCTCCTGGGAGCAGGAAGTGTCCTAGTCTGACGTAACTGCTAGCTTATACCTGGATGGCCTCTTCCTTGATCTTCAAGGTACCTGTCTTCCGGCTGACTCTCTTCCTGCTTCTGCTATCTTGCTGGCACACGCTGCTGGTGCAAGTAGCCTTGTGCCTCGGGACTGGGCCTGAGAGGGGAGGACTTATTCACCTCCTTAACCTTTCAGGCCCCAGGGATAATCTTACATTCCTATCTATTTGGTAATAGAAAAGAGAAAACGGATGACTTTCTCAATAACTGCTTCAGGTGTGACACAGGGTTGGCATGGGCACCTCGGAAAAAGAAAAACTTAATTTTGGGTGTATTCTTGAGAGACAGGTTGGTATCCATCCTGTCGTTGTAGCAGTAGCATGGCCTGGATAGTCTGGCGGTTAACTGTAGTTTTAACAAGAGTTTTAACGGCTTTTATTATCAGTGGGATAACATAAGGGAGAAACAGGAGGAGCCCAGTGATGAAGATTATTGTCCCTACTAGCATTTTAAATCGTCCTAAATTAGAGAACCACCCTCCTAGAAGGTTTGTTGCATCCCATCCCCCCTCCGTTTGGACTGGTACGTGGGCTACTTTTCTGATGTTTGAAGCAATCTTTCTAGAACCACCTTTCCATTATCATCTAAGTTAAGACAGCAATTAGAGATATTAAACTTACCACAGACTCCACCCGCTTCCGTTAACAAGTAGTCTAGTGCGAGCCTGTTTTGATAAATTGCCACATGCATTTGGTTTTGTTGTTGCGTGAGCATTTCCAGGGCTGAGGCAGCTTGGTTAGTGATTATCTCTATAACCCTCTGTAGTCTAATTTTTCTATTTAGCATATATATAGGAGTGCGATAACCCCATGAACCATCCTCAGCCCAAGTGGCAGGGCCGTAATATTCAATGATCCCTTATGGAGGCCATTTGTTCCCTTGCCATCTTTGGCTTCCTCTACCTTTAAGGATCGTTTTTCTTTGTTTAGGTTATTATATACAGGGACGCTGAGGGTATTGTCCTACTGTTAATGTTTTGGAAGAAGGAGTAGCTTTGGGGGTGACTTGACCCTGGTGCAATGGACCCAGCTGGGGAGTCCTGGGAATCTCGCTGCAGTTGGCATGCTGAGTGTCACGGTGTAGGGGCCTGTCCACTTTGATTGTAGCTTTTGGGTGAGGGTTGGGTTGGCAGATGAACACGTCTATCCCTGCGAGACAGTTATGTTGAGAGGACAAGGAGGTGTCAACAGGGAGAGGCGTGGCCTCATCTGCTGCTTTATGAATGAAAGACCATGTCTGGATTAAGGAGGGGAGGTAATTCCCAAGTGACTCAGAGTCTGGTAAGGATGGAGGCCCCAAGATAAAAGTTCAGCCATACATGACTTCAAAGGGATTATAAAAAGAGGGTGCTTTGGGTCCTGCATGGAGTCTCACGAGGGCGAAAGGGAGATTTTTTGGTCCACGACTGGCGAGTTTCTAGAGCCACCTTGGTGAGTTGCGCTTTAAGGACAGAGTTAATGTTTTTTAACGTTGCCTGAAGATTGAGGCCTTTAGGGTGTGTAGACAACCTACTTTATTTTTAAGGATGTAGAGACACCTTGGGTAATTTGGATGATGAAGGCGGGCCCGTTATCGGACTGGATGAATGTTGGGAGTTTGAAGCGGGGAATTTTATGTAGGATGAGAGTTTGTGTGATGATATTTGCACCTTCTGAAGTTGTTGGGAATGCTTCTACCTACCTGAAGAAAGTATAGACAAATACTAGAAGATAGCAGAGCCATTTATCGGGCGGCATGTGAATGAAGTCTACTTGCCAATTTTGCCCAGATACCTGGCCCCAGGTTTGGTGGGTAGGAAAAGGCAGCAGTTGGAGGGAGCCCTGGGGTGACACTGAGTGGCAGATAGAGCAGGACTGGGTAATTTTTTGAACACAGCTGGAAAGGTGAAGACAAATGAGAATAGGGTAGAGAAGTTGAAAGAGAGGTTTGTAACTAACATGGAAAGAGTTGTGGAGGCTTTGGAGGTGAGGAAGGCTTTGAGAGTGAGGAAGAACAAAGCTCCCTTCCTTGACATACCATGGTCCTTACTTTTGAAGGTTTTGGGCTTGGAAGTCCTCCTCTTGTTCTGAGGAGTAAAGAGGAGAGAACAAGGACAGGGACAGAAACTGGCCTTGCACGGGTTGTAGGGCTACTTGTTTGGCTACCTGATCTGCTAAAGCATTCCCAGCTGACACACGATTGTCTGGGGTTTGGTGGTCCTTGCGATGAATGATGGCAACTTTCTGCAGGAGTATGGCAGCTTGAAGGACTGTGCTCATGAGAGAGCCATTTATGACAGGAGTGTTCTTTGCAGTTAGGAAACCTCATTCTTTCCAGATAGACAAGTGTGAGTGTACTATATAGAACACATAACAAAAATCTGAATATATGGTAATTTGTTGTCTGGCTGCTAGAGTGAAAGCCTGAGTGACAGAGCTGAGTTCAGCTTTGGGAGGTGGTGCCTAGGGGGAGCAGATTGCCTTCAATAGTGTGTTGGGGGGTGACACTATAGCATAGCCAGCATGTTGGCATCCTTGATGTAGGAAGGAGCTGCCATCTACAAACTAAGTAAAGGAGGCATCTGGAAGGGTCTGTTAGGTTTGGAAAAGGATGAGAATAATTTGAACAGTGTTCACATAGAAGTGTCTGGGTTTGGGCATTGTCTGGTCCAGTGGCCTTCATTGCCACACTGGAAACAGGCACTAGGTGGAGGTGACTTATTAGGAGGCTTCTGTGTGGAACTGCAGCCCCGTGGGCCTTCAGGGCCCCTGATGGTGGAGGCAAGCATCTGAAACTCTGCCCGTTTTTGCCTTTTACTTTCCTCATCACAATTGTTAAGGACTTTGAAGGCTAAATTAAGAAGGTCTCGTGGGGTTTGAGGGCCGTCATCAAGCTTCTGAAACTTGTGCCTAATATTGGGGGTGAATTGAGGGATGAACCAAAGGTTTAAGATAGTGACTTCTTCTGGGCTGGCTGGAGCTAAGCTGGTATATTTTCTCATGGCTTCAGTTAAATGAGAGAGAAACAGGGCTGGGTTGTCATCAGGACTTTGGGTGATTTTTGAAAGTTTTTCATAGTTTACTGCTTTATGGGCACTGTTTTTGAGTCCTGCAAGGAAACACATAATCATGTGGTCTTGATCGTGGCACCAAGAGGCCCCGTCTTGATAATCCCAGTGGGTCTGCTGACTGGGGACTGCCTCTGCACCAGCAGTCTGGGCAGGAGCTTGGTGATGAATTGTATCAGCATGTGCCTGAGCTAGCGTCCAGATACGATCTGGTCTTCTGGGGTAAAGGTGGAAGAGAGGATAATGTAGAGGTCATGCCAGGTTAGTTCATAAGACTGAGTGAGGTACTGAAACTCCTTAATGTAAGATAGGGTCTTCTAGAAATAACCCAGTCTTTTGTTAATTGGAGAGAGGTCAGTGGGGGAGAAGGGAACATGAACTCTAACAATACCTTCAGCTCATGCTGCTTCCTGAAGGGGGCACTCTAGCACTGGCGCTGAAGTAAGGGTGAAGCATGGGCCAAAGATGGCCCTCAAGTGAGTACGGGCGGGAGAGAAGTCGGAAGTGGTTCCCATTGAGGGTTTAAAGGGGGATGGGGGTTTGAGTTGATAGGCAGTGGAGGATAGATAGGGGCGTAAGGTGGTGGGATGGGTTTACAGGCTTCAGGAGAGGGTGGTGAGGAAGGAGAATGAGTACAGATAATGCTAGACTTCTCCTGAGGAGAAGATGGTGTACGAAAATAAGTGGGTACTTTTGGAGGTGATGCCGGCTGGGAAGACGGTGGCTGAAAAGATTGCAGATGGGAACATGGTGGCTGAGAAGACAACATGGAGGCTTGGGGGGTTAAAGAAGACGGTTGAGAGGAAGAGATAGGGGCTGGGAGGGATGGACAACAGTCAGCTGGATTGAAAGAGAGAGAAGAGAGGTAGTATCGGGAGAAGAAAGGCCATCAGGGCGGCGAAAATGGAGGAGAAGGATTTGAACAGGTGAGCAAGAATTGCAGAGGTCAGGTTGTGATCTGAGTGCAAAAAGGCCTGGACATAAGGATTTCTCCCCATTTCTCCAGTTGTTGGTAATAATTGCTTAAGTCAGTTAAAATTGTAAAGTCGAATGTTCCATGTGTGGGCCATTTGGACCCATCATCCAATTTGCATTTTGGCCAGACTGAATTGCAAGAAACGACAAGGCACTTAGGGTGGATATCTTGCCTGAGGCCTGAGGTTTGCAGGTTTTTTTATGAGGCAGCCTAGAGGGCTGCTTTTTGGAATGGAGGACCAGCAGTTTCCCATAACAGAGGGTAGGCATGGCAGAACAGGGAAAAGGAGACCATCCTGGATGGAAGGAAGGAGACGATAAAAGGTGTGATTGTCATGGCTGCGTTTTTTGTTCCCAGAACGGGATCAAATGGCTTAGAGGCATCCCCTTAAGACCAGATGATCAGCAAGTGCCTGGAACACGCCGGAGCCTTCTTGGACTGGATAAACCAAGAGAGGCCATGTGACTTTTCTTCTGTTAACCAGGCTCCCGGGGAAATTTACCAGTAGGCGAGATCAGTGACCAATGTGCGTGCACAGGGAGGCCACTGGAGGCTGAGGAGCTTCCTTTGCCTGGCTGCTGTGGCCTGCTCTCTGGGGTGGCAGGGTAGGTCCACGGAGGATGCAGACCTGAGCCCTTCCTGGGATTTGGCACCGGATGTAAGGTTCTTGTATGCGTTTGAACCTGGAGAGTGTGCCAACAGACAACACAAGGCAGTGTGGGGCAACATGCTGTTTTAATGAGAGCCTGGGTGCAGATGAGCTGAGGTCTAAAATGGCATCAGTCCCAAGTGAAGCAAAGGTTTTACAATCTCCTGGAAACAGGAAGTGTCCTAGTCTGACGCAACAACTACGTTGTACCCCAATGGCCTCTTTCTCCATTTTCAGGGGTAGGTGTCTTCCGACTGGCTCTCTTCCTGCTTCTGCTATCTTGCTGGTGCTCGCTGCTGGCGCAAGTAGCCTTGCAACTTGGGACTGGGCCTGAGAAGGGAGGAGTTATTTATCTCTTTAAACTTTCAGGCCCCAAGGAGAATCTTACACCCAAGAGTGGAAAGCCTGTGTCATATGGTGAATGTATTTTTAACTCTCAAAGCATTTCCAAAGTGGCAACACCAGTGTATGCCACATTTGACAATATATGAGGGATCCCATTTCTATAATTTATTTACTATTTTCTGTCTTGTTTATTATAGAAATTCTGAGAGATTTAAAATGGTACCTCATTGTGGCATTAATTTACATTTCCCTAATGAATAATTACATGGAGCTTCTTTCTTTGTGCTTGTTAGCCATTTCTATATCCTCTTTATTAAAATGCTCATTCAAATATTTTGCCTATTTTATTTAGGTGCTCATTTTCTTATTATTGACCTGTAAGCAATCTCTGTATATTCATGATACAAGCCCTTATCAGATATGTGTTTTACAAAATATTATATTCTAGTGTTACTTTTTTTCATTTTCTTAATGATGTCTTTTGAAGTACAGATCTTTTGAATTTTGATGAAATCTACTTTATCAATCTATTTCTTTCTTATATTAACTTTGCTTTGGTGTCATAGCTAAGACTTCATTGCCTAACCCAAATTTCAGAAGATTTCATCCTATGGTATTTACCAAAAGTTTTATTGTTGTAACTCTTATTGTAAGATTATAATAATCTTTAAGTTAATTTTTACTTAGTGAAAGGTAAAAATCTAAATTCATATTATCACGGATGAACAATTATCATAGTACCATCTCTAGAATATCTATCCTTTTCCTTGACACCTTTGTCAAAAGTAAATTAACTCTAAATGTAAAGTTTTATTTCTGAACTCTTAATCCTGTTCAGTTGACCTGCATATTTACTCTTATCCTGGTATCACACTGTCGTGATTACAGTAGCTTTACGATTCTTTTGAAATTGTAAAGTTAAATTCTTCCAGCTCCATTCTATTTTTTCAAAATTCTTTTGGCTGTTTTAGGATTTTTGCAATCTCGTATTAGTCAAGGTTCTTCAAGGAAACAGAATCCGTAAGATATATGTAACTATGTAAAAGAAGATTTATTCTAAGGATTGGCTCACAAGATAACAGAGGCTGAGAAGTCCTATAATATGCCATCTGCAAGGTGGAAAACTGGGAAAGCTGGTTGTGTAATTCAGCTCAAATTTGAAGGACTGAGAAATGGGAGTGGTGGAGGGGAGAACTTCTGTAAGTCCCAGAATTGGAAGGCTTGAGAACTAAGAGCTGTAATTTCTGAGAGCAGCAAAATTTGGATGTTTCAACTCAAGAAAACAGAGAGGATTCACTTGTCCCTGCCATTTTGCTGTGTTTAACTCCCAACAGATTAGAAAATGTCTATCCACATTGGTGAGGGCAGATCCTATTTACTCAATCTACTGATTCAAATAATAAATCACTTCCAGGAACATATTCATAGGCACACCCAGAAATAATATTTTACCAGCTATCTGGGTATCCCTTAGCCCAGTCATGTTGGCACATAATATTAAACATCACCAGTCCCATATAAATTTCAGGACCAATTCTCACTTTCAGTGAAAAGGCCTCCTGGAATTTTGATAGGGTTGGTGTTGAATCTGTTGATCAGTTGAAAATAATTGTCATCTGTAAGATACTGAATCTTCCAATACATAAATGTGAAATGCTTCTCTGATTATTTAGATCTTCTTTAATTTCCCTCAATAATATTTCATCATTTCCACTGCAACATTCTTGCAGTTCTGTTGTTAAAGTTAGATAAGTATCTTATCCTTTTAATTGCTATTATAAAGGAATTATAGAATAAGTATATTTTTGATAAAGAACACTTAAAAATTTCAAAATTCGAAGTTGTATGTAAAGAAAGAGAGCTATACATAACAAATAACATTCAGTTTTCTATAGATCAGCCTTTTAAACAGGTTGAATATTTAATTAGTTACTCATGTAGTATGAAAATAATCAACACTTCTATGACCAAGCACTTAATGGATATTTTATTCTGCATAAACTGATAAAGCTTGATCAGTTAAAGAAGAACTGATAAAGCTTGACAAAGTCTTTTATATTTAAGAAAATACAACTGAGAAAGTAAAGCACACCACATTTTCCTTTTAGAGATTCATTATGTACATTAGTAAATTAAAGGCTCAGATGCCCATTCTAGTTTATTTGGCCATATTTTATAGAACATTTATTAACATATTAAGGAACTCCTCATGTATTTTAGAAGAGAATTTGGAACACTCTGGAATGGTAGCTTATGGTTTGCACAGCTTTTCTCAGGAGCATTGCATCTTATAACTACTTGTGAGAGTAGACATGGCTATTGCTATTAAAGAGCATCTAACCCAAGTCATATAAAGTATTAAAGCCAGGTCTTACACTGAGGACTTCTGCCCAAATGCCATTTTCATTTCATCCACGAGATCCAAGAGAAGTCTCATTCTCTGACTGAAGTATCAATCATGTGAAGAATCATGTTACCATAAACAGATACACATTCAAGGTTTTGGAAATTCTTTGAGCAATGAAGAACCTCCTGTAAGTATCACAACTTAGCAGTTTTTGAATTGTCTTCAGAGAGTGCTAAGAATTGAGAAGACAGAGCTGAGTGACAGAATGAAGATGTGTGAAGATGGAACACAGGGCAGAGCTGACCTTAGAATTGCTGAAAGGCAGTGGATAGGAGGAAAATGACATAGAAAATACAGCCTATTCAAATTCGCTTTTGCTGGGCTTTGATACTGCCTGATCAAATGATGTTTTGCTTGTATTCTGTAGAAAATCCTGCAACTAAGAAATGTATAGGTTGAAGTGAGCTAAATGAATGAAGTCAATAGAGTAGTAATTAATTGAAAACACAGTAGTAAATGAATAGATATAAAAGTAGAATGCACAAAGGTAAGTAAAGAAATAGGGGAGAAATCACTAATTGAAATGTACATAGCTTAGATCATCAGAATATTTTTGAAAGTGAGTTGTCAGGTACTTTTTGTCTGTTTGTTTAATTACCTTAATTTATTTCTCCCTTAGATCATACTTAAACAAAAAATGCTAACATTTGAAACTAGAGAATTTGTAAACATTAAATAGATATCCATTTATAAATGTTGACAAAATTACTGTGGATTTAATTTGTGCATGATGAAATCAAAATGACTAAGGAGATACTCATCGTCTAAAAATAATAACCACTTTAAATACTTTACAAATTCAGTGAATATTTTTTCAGTGCCTGCTCCATGCCAGGCAATGTTCTAGGAGCTTGAAATCATCAGTAAACAAAACAAAAATCCATGTCCTAGTGCAGTATAGATTTTTATAATAAGCAAATCATAAACTAAAAAATAAATATAATGAAGTCAACTACATAGCATAATATATTTACATAGTCAACTACCTAGTGAGAAGGCCGTAAATGCTGGAGGAAAAAATAAAAAATAGAGCAGAGTGTTGGGGATGAAGAATGCCTATGGGGTGGTGGTATTACAAAAAGCATGGGTATGAAATTACAATGGTTAGATTGAGAGGAAACTGATATAGATATACCTATTTTAAATGTATATTTAATATTTTTATCCATAACTGATTTCATGTAAATTCTTCTTCCTAAGATAGAAGATGAACAGGTTTATGTAACTTCTAATTTGGAAAAGGTATTTTCCATGATACTGTACAGATAATTGAAAGAAATACAAATATTTTCCTTTTTCCTTAGGTAAGCCTATGGGCTGACTCTTTTTTTTTCTTTCGTTCTTGCAATAGCATTTGTGTATACTTTTGATGCTGTCTTCTTATATTTAACCAATGGAAATTCACTGAGGTTTGAGTTTATGAATACAATGGGTTAATTAATTCATGGGGCAATACCACAAAATTGGGCATTATTTTTCATTTCTTTTAAATATCAGAGTGTTCAAGAGAGAAACTTAAGGCAACTAGATAATAGTTATTGAGAACATCAAGTAAGAAAGTTAGAGCTCATGAACTCTATTTCTCTCAAATAGAGTTTTCAATATTTATTGACTCTGAATCAAATATCATAGTCAAGGCTTAAAGTGTAAAATGAGACATAAGAGAAGCAGTTGATTGTCTCATGTTTAAAATGTTCTTTCTAATTTTTCCATCCCAAGGAATGCATTTAATTCTACAATATATGAAATTCAAGCTACTTAGAGTATTGAAATACAGTAGTTTGTCTTTAATCTAATGACTAAAATAACGGAATAAATTAGTTGAGTGTCACACAGCCAGCCTCATTTTGTTGGTTTTTGGAACTTTACATTACTGGTATTCTCCACTGCAAGCTGCTGATTCTGATAAATCAAAAATAATCAAATGGCATAACTATACAACAAAGTAAAAATTGAATTATATTCCAAAATAGTATCAACTTTATCTAGGATTTCTTCATTCATACATTCACTCATTCATTCATTCACTGAAAATTTGTCTTTTGAGAACTTAATCTGTTCTAGGTACAGCAGCAAGTGCTAGGATTAAAACATGGCCAGGACTTGATCCTATTAAATAGATGTGTGTTATGACTAAATGTGTCATTTCACAAATTGGTATGTTAAAGGCCTAATCCCCAATGTGACTGCATATGGAGATAGGTTCTGTGAGGAGGGAATAAGGTTAACAGGTCATAAGGAGGGTGCTCTACTTCAATAGAACTGGTATCCTTAGAAGAAGAGGAGCAGACCTCAGATCTCTTTCTCTCCACCATGCGAGGACACAGTGGGATGACAGCCACTTACAAGCCAGGAAGAGATTCTCACCAAAAAGAAAATTGGCTGACACCTTGATCTTGAACTTCCCAGAATCTAGAATTACGAAAAAAATAGTCTGTTGTTTAAGGCACTTAGTTTATGGTATATTATTCTGGAAGCTTGAGCTAACTAATACAATGTGTCAACTACATATCACCATCCATTGTAGTAAGTGGCATGACAGAAGTTCACAGGGACCCAGTAGAAGAAGTGATTGCTCAAATGCAAAGGCTCCAGAGAGAAGAAGGCATTTGAACTGGTTCTCAAGGGATCAGTAGGGATTTGCTAGGCAGTGCATTTGAGGGAAAGTTCCTAGTATATGCTGAATGCTTGTTTCTTGCCACAGAGTCATTCCTTCTAAGCCTCTCACTCATCCTATCACATCCAAACTGTTTTTGTGCTGAAAAAATAAATAGACTTAATGAATGTTACCAGTTCATTTCCATAAACGTTACTACTCTTCCACCATGATGTTCCAGGGCTTACCAGTTCTCCATTTCTGTAACCTCACTGTATGATGCCTGAGTTCTTTCTTCAGACCTAAGAGTGTTTGTAGAAGTGTCTTGGAAAATGTAGCTTGAAGCCCTTTTACAATTACTGATGAGAGGTAAATGCAAAAAAAAAAAAAAAAAAAAAAAATTGTGCAGTAAACACAGACATTAAGGCAAACCCTGGTGCCATAAGCATCCCTGGAAACAATGGTTCAGAAACATCACCTTTAATCATTTCCTGCCAAAATGGTACGTTACAGCCTATCTGTGTTCCCTTCTCATCTTGTTCTTATTTTTCCTTTCACCTACACTAATACATTATAATTGTTCATTTCTACCTCAACCACTGGACTATGGGTTCCACTGTGCAGGTGATACTTTACTCCTCTTTCTGCTGCCAACACTCATTTATCCAGTCAATCAATCATTCATTCACCTTTCTGTATTTAATGCCTGCGGGATACCAGTGACAGTGCCAGACTCTGGTCGACAGCAGCAAAGTGATTGTTCATCAGAAGTAAGGGAGACAGGCAATACAGAAACAACAACAAAAAAAGCAAGATTATTTCAGTGATAAGTGTTCTGCAGGAAATAAACTATCTAATGTAGGAGACACAAACTGTGGACAGTGATGGGGAAAGTTAAGTCCTGAAGATGAGAAGGATCAGTATTGTTTAGATGAGTGAGGAGCCAGGCGCTGGCAAGTGCAAAGGCCTGGGAGAAGTAAAAAGCTTGATTTTGAGGAAAAGAAAGGGCTATAAGCATAACAGGTAGGTAGTATGTGAATTGGAGACAGAAAATAAAGTTGGGCCTTTTAGATCCTATTGAGAACTTTGGATTTGCTAAAGGAGAAAGTCATTAAAAAATGTTAACCAAAGGAGAAATTTTATAGTTCATGTTCAATTGCAAGACACGACTTATACTTTTAAAACAATTACTCTACCTGCTGTGTGCAAACCAGATTGAAGGTGGGCATTTCCAGAAGCGGGGGCTGAGGGGCAGTTAGGAAGCAATAGCTACACTCCAGGTGAAGGTGAAGAGGACCTGAGACCTGGTGAGTAGCGGTGCAGATGGGAGAGAAGAGAATGCATTTGAGGTATGGTTGCAGAGACAGACATAAATGATTTATTATTGATTGACTGTCAGTGCTCCGGAAAAAGAAGAATTTAAGAATAACTTTTTAAGTCTTATATTGTCATTTAACAAAGTAGAAGAGAAGGAAAGGAACAGATTTTGAGAGAGAAAAAAAAAGAGTTCTTTTTTGAACCATATTAAGTTTTTAATGATTATTGATTATTTTGTTAGAGAAAACAAATAGATACTGGGATATAAGCAGATGAAGCCCAGGTCAGATTTTTAAGTGAGGCAGAGGCTTGAGGTGATATTAAAAGCTCTGAGACTTGTGATTAAATGGAAGAGAGTGAAGACCAGGAAGAAAAGAGGCTGAGGACTGAAACCTCCTGCGTGCCTGTAGACCGAAGGCAAGATATAGAAGCAGATGACACAACACAGAGGCAGAAAAGCAGCTGCCAGAAGTGGAGGAGGAAAAGGAGCAGAGTGTGACCACATCAAGGCAGAAGCAGCCAGCTGAGAGGCTGCGTGAGATGAGCTGACAAGTGTCCACAACATTTGGCAAAGGGATGTTGGTGACCTTCCAAGAATGGCTCCATGGGCGTAGTGGTGACAGAAGCCAGACTGGGGAGGGCTCTAGAGAAAACTCCTAGATTGCAGTTTCCTCACATTGTTAATTAACCTGAAGCCTCTGCACTGTACCTAAACCTAGCCTGGACCTTTCTGAATATACTCCATTTACCCCAAAATTTAGTCTTGAAAGGGGGTATATGTTGAATTGTTAGCCTATTATAATATGAAATGCAGTTTTTAGAATTTCCTGGGAAAGAAATCAGGTCCAGTGATAATGGTTTTCAGGCTATATTTTGTTGTTGTTGGACAATTTTAGGATGTGTCATGCTCCCAATAGAGGAATCATTATAAGCGGGCACTCCTTTTGTGATCTCATTGCCATTTCGTTAATACCACAGTTAAGGTTTGTAAAGAATGTATATTAGAAGAGACAAAGGACATTTCTCAACACAGGTTTTGTGTGTGTGTGTTTTTTTTCTTCTGTTTCTTCTTCCAATTTGAAAAATAAATCTCTATTGCCCAATCTGGGTACTTTCTGGAAGCCAGAGAAAGGGAGAAAGCTTTCCCCCAAGTAACCTGTCTCATGGCCTATTTGTCAGTGAGCATAATAATTATCTTCGAGCATGAATAAGGAGAAAATTAAAAAAAAAACCTTTAAAATAATTAGCTAAAATAGTTTACTTTCTTTCCACACATGAACAAGTTTGACTTTCCTTTTATCTTCTTTTGTTTGTTTTCCTCTAACCTTAGTTTATTCAAAGTCATTGCATAGCTGCGCCAAGGCTTGGTTTGGATTCAGAGTGAAGATTCAACCACAGAGCCCTTGTGATGGGGACTTGTGGAAAGTGTTTTTTGTTTTTAATGTTTTCCTTTCCATCTTGGGGATGCCTAAAAATAACTTGCAGGTGGGCAACTCAATTCAGAGCCAAATTCTACCTCTGTTCTTTATTATATTGTTTCATTTTTAGAAAGTTTTACAGCTGATATTGAAGTTTTTGATTTTTTTTTCTGGATCTGCAGTTTTCCAGAGTTATTTTATAGGCCTATTTAAGTTCATAATCTTGTTTTTATTATAATTTTAGTTTTAGTAAATGAACAATGGAGTAGAATTTAGACATAGAGCCAAATGCTGTTTGTTTCCTCCTGCACTGACGTGGTCCCTGGTTGTTACTTGATCCTTACGTTGAACATCAAAGATTCATGTCTCTTAGTAAATGTGAACAGCAGAAAACCTCTCTGCTGACATGATATAGGGGTTAAGCAGTCAATCCCACCCAACATTGCAATGTTGAATTATCTGCAGACGGAGTTGATTTTTTCCTTAATTGAACTATTAGAAGCTACAGCAAATACTCGCTTTCACAAATTCATGGTGTCTCCAATCAATCATGACTTAATTGTACACTTTAAAAAGAATTAAAGAGTGTAATTAGATTATGTGTAATTCAAAGGATAAATACTTGAGATGGATACCTCATTCTCCATGATGTGCTTATTTCACATTGCATGCCTGTATCAAAACATCTCATGTACCCTATAAATATATACACCTGCTATTACTCCAAACATTAAAAATAAAAAATTCACATTGTCTTATATTATCACTGGTAGAATTATCACTAAATTCCATTTCTTGAGGTAATCTTGTGAGTGTTTGTTGGGCCTGCATCCATTCTGCCTTGTAAATTCTGGTTTAAACAAATGCATGCACTCTGTTTTTTTTAAATTGAATGTTACTCTGTACCTCAAAATGACCCCTTTAATACTAAATAATTGAGACCATAAACTCTTCAATTGATGACTATCATGCAGTACATGTAGAAGCATCACTAGTAGCCCATTATGATTAATCTAGGGGAAGCAATGTGATTATAATTAATTTCTACCCAATTCTTGCTCCGTATAGTGGGGATGTAGCCATCTGTTTATACTTATTGAAGACTTACTACCCTCAGAATCATTGTCATCTAAATCACAAAAATTACTGATATTGTGCTTAAAATTAAAGAATACTTTCAGTGCATTTGAGGGGCATGGAAGAACACTGGATTTGAATCAGCAGAATTGAGTCAGCAGGACACAAGGAGCATGTCCTTTTTTAATTTCAAATTTTGGGGCCTAAGTCCTACACACTTAAATTTGGGATTTAAACTAAGTGATATCTCTATTTCCTTCATCCAAAATTGTAGAAGGTGATACAACATTGTCTTTTCTTTTCTTTCTTTTATTTAAAACATTGATTAACTTTACACATAAGACATGGTTTCCATGTAAGATAAAATGAATCACATAATACAAACAAACATTTCTCTTTTAACCAACCCTTGGCTTTCCTATCACTGTTTCAGCCCCTGAAGAAACAAATCTCCATTTCAATGTGAATGCTTTTGCTTCTTTTATATTAGTTATATGTAAATATATTCTCTTTATATTATAAACTATATTTTTAATATCTGCATAGCATATGTCTTATGAATGTACCATAACATGTTTAACCATTATACCTATGGCAGGATAATTAATATTATTTCTTATCTTTTAAAATAATTATAAGGAAAATCCTCTTTGCATGCACATGCAATTAATTCTAGAGGAGAAAAACTAACAGGTGAAATGATGACTGCATCTGAGTAAAGCACATTCAAACAATTTAACACATATTGTCAAAAATGTCTCCAAAAAGCTGCAGTATACAGAAGATAATTCTTTTATGTGAATGTTTAAGATCTTGCCAGTCTGTTGGCCAAAAATCTACCATCTCATTATTTTTGTTTGTTTTTCCATGATTACTAGTGAAAATGAGGTTCTACTTGTGATTTTTTTTTTTTTTTGGCATTTCTGTTTAGATTCTTTGCTCACCCTTTCTATTTTTAAATATCAATCTATGTAAGATTTTGAAGCATTCTGAAAAATCTTTTTTTCCCCAACTTTTATTTTAAGTTCAGAGGTACATACACTGGGTGTGCAGGTTTCTAACAAAGGTAAACAATGTGTGTGCCATGGTGGTTTGCTGCACAGATAATCCCATCCACTAAGGGCCCAGCATCTATTAGCTATTCTCCCATATACTCTCCCTCCTCCCACTCCCACCCGCAGACAGGCCACAGTGTGTGTTGTTCCCCCAACCCATGTGTCCATGTGTTCTCTTTATTCAGCTCCCAAAGTCTTATCCTAACTATACTTTGATAGTGTGTGAATGGATATGTGTGTATATTTTACCATAAACACATGAACCTTTAAATATCATCGTCTCTGGGTCTGAACTGTGCCTGTTTGCCATCAAGGAACTGGGCATTATCTGAAGGAATTTGTTTTCCAAGTTTTGGAGAGAGAATAGCAAGAGTTCAATTAGCAACAGATTTATCAGAAAATACATCTCATCTGAATCTATTTGGTTTCTGATATACCATATTTGGGATAAATAACTAATATGTCAAATACTGTATGCTTCCAGGGTTTTAAAATTATTATTATTATACTTTACATCTGGGATACATGAGCAGAATGTGCAGGTTTGTTACATAGGTATACACTTGCCATCGTGGTTTGCTGCACCCATCAACCCGTCGTCTACATCAGGTATTTCTTCTAATGCTCTCCCTCCTCTTGCCCCCCACCCACCGACAGGCCCCGGTGTGTGATGTTACCCTTCCTGTTTCCATGTGTTCTCATTGTTCAACTCCCACTTATGAGTGAGAATCTGCGCTGTTTGGTTTTCCGTTCCTGTGTTAGTTTGCTAAGAATGAAGGTTTCCAGCTTCATCCGTGTCCCTGCAAAGGACATGAACTCATCCTTTTTTCATGACTGCATAGTATTCCATGGTGTATATGTGCCACATTTTCTTTATCCAGTCTATCAATGATGATCATTTGGGTTGGTTCCAATTCTTTGCTATTGTGAATGGTGCTGCAATAAACATATGTATGCATGTGTCTTTATAGTAGAATGATTTATAATCCTTTGGGTATATACCCAGTACTGGGATAGCTGTCTTCCAGTTTTAAGTGACAGAATCCCTAATGATTGACACCAAACAATATTTTCCCACATAATACAACATCCATAACTAGTTATTTCACACAGTTGGATTGGCAGCTCAATAATGCCAGAAATTATGAAACTATTTTCAGTAAATTTTTGGCTTTTCCTTATGGTTGAAACATGGTTACGCTAATTCCAAGTTCCATATCTTTATACAACAACACCAAAACCACAATGAGAAATTAGGAAATGGTCATATTTGATTTGATAGAAAAGTCTTTACCAGAAACTTCCTCACAGATTTCTCATTAGATCTTGATATAATCTGGATATTTGTCCTTGCCCAAATCTCATGTTGAATTATAATCCCCAGTGTTGGAGGTGGGGTCTGGTGGGAGGTGTTTGGGTCATGTGGGTGGATCCCTCATGGCTTGGTGCTGTCTTCACAATAGTGAGTTAGCTTTTATGAGATCCGTTTAAAAGGCATGGTACCTCCCCACCCTCTCTCTTGCTCTCACTATGGCTATGTGATGTGTCTGCTCCTGCTTTGCCTTCCGCCATTAATAAAAGCTTCCTGAGGTCTCCCCAGAAGCTGAGCTGATGCTTACACCATGCTTGTACAGCCTGCAGAACCATGAACTAATTAAAATAATTTTCTTTGTAAATTACCCAGTCTCAGTTATTTCCTTTTTTTTTTTTTTGACAGAGTCTCACTCTGTCCTCTGGGCTGGAGTGCAGTGGTGTGATCTTGGCTCACTGCAACCTCTGCTTCCTGGATGCAAGCAATTCTCCTACCTCAGCCTCCTGGGTAGCTGGGATTTCAGGCATGTGCCACCATGCCTGGCTAATTTTGATATTTTTAATAGAAATGGGGTTTCACCATGTTGGCCAGGCTGATCTCCAGATCTTGACCTCAGGTGATCCACTCGTCTGCCTCGGCCTCCCAAAGTGCTGGGATTACAGGCATGGGCCACAGCGCCCCACTCAGGTATTTCTTTATGGCAATGCAAGAACAGCCGAACACAGAAAGGTCTTATTGCCTTTCTGGTTTGTGAAGATTGGTTTGTGTTCCCATGATCTTCCTACAAGAAAACTGACTTTTTGGCATTTGCAGACTCTGTCACAAGAAGCAGACTATGCCAATTAGGAGAGGGGGAAAAAAATGACTATTGAGTGGGCATCCTGCAGTATATATCACTGCATGTTTAATATACGTTGTTTTATGTAAATATGCTCTATTAGTCAGAGTAAACTAGATTATTATCTAGTAACTAATAATCCTGAAGGCTCATGCTTGATGTTCATATTATTTGGGTTGTTGGTGGGGATTCTGTTGAGTATAAACCTCATTCAGGAATTCAGGCTGAAGCTTCACTGGTTGCCATAACAGGAGGAAAAAAAGATTAATTATGCATCAATTCCTAAAGACTTTCATCTACAAGTGATATCCTTACTACTGCTCACATTTTATTGTTCAATGCAAGTCACATGACCACTCCTTGCTGCAAGAAGTCTTTTGTTCAGCTATGCACTGCCCCCGGAGGTGGAGTCTATAGAGACAGGAAGCCTTGCAGTGCTGCAGTGGGCTCCGCCCAGATCCAGCTTCATGACTGCTTTGTTTACCTACTCAAGCCTCAGAAATAGTGGACACCCCTCTGCCTGCCAGGCTGCTGCCTCACAGGTCAATCTCAGACTGTTACGCTAGCAGTGAGCAAGGCTCTGTGGATGTGGGACCTGCCGAGCCAGGCGTGGGATATAATCTCCTTGTGTACCATTTGCTCAGACATTTGGAAAAGTGCAATATTTAAACAGGAGTGTCCCATTTTTCCAGGTACAATCTGTCACGGCTTCCCGTGACTAGGAAAGAGAAATCCCCTGACCCCTTGTGCTTCCCAGGTGAGGCAACACCCTGCCCTGCTTCGTCTCGCCCTCCGTGAGCTGCCCCCACTGTCCAACCAGTCCCAATGAGATGAAACAGGTACCTCAGTTGGAAATGCAGAAATCACCCATCTTCTGCATTGATCATGCTGGGAGCTGCAGACCAGAGCTGTTTCTATTTGGCCATCTTGGAATAGGACTCTTCTCCATTACATTTTTATTGACCTATATATTTATCCTTATACCCTACTACAATGTCTTGGTTACTGTTGCTTTGCAGTAAATTTTAAAGTTGAGAAGTGTCAGTGCTCCTACTTTTTTCTTCCTCAAGATTGTTTTGGCTATTCAAGGTTTTGTAATTTCATTTAAATTTTAGATTAAGCTTGTCAATTTCTACAGAAAAATTCTGGGATTCCTACAGTAGTTTCGTGGAATCTCTAGATCAATTTGAGGGATATTGCCATCTTAATAATGTTATGTTTTTCAGTCTATGAACGAGAAACAATTTTTCATTGATTTAGATGTTTTTAAATTTCCTTAAAGACTGTTTTGTAGTTTTCAGAGTGTAAGTTTTGTACTTCTTTTGTTAAATTTATTTCTAAATTTTTGATGCTATTTTAAAGGAAGTTGATTTGGTAATTTTGCTTTTGCATTGTTCATCCCAAGTGTATAAATATACTATGTATTTTTCTGTATTGATCTTATATCCTCCCACCTTGCTGAATTTGTTATTACTTCTAATAGTTTTTTAGTGGATTATTTGTCCATGTACAAGATCACATCATCTACAAACAGAAATAGTTTTGGCTCTTCTTAATTCCTTTTACTTTCAGACCACTCTGCTTCAAATCTATAGTGAACTGCTGAATAGAAGTGCTGAGTGTAAAAACTATTGCCTTGTTCCTGATCTTAGGGAGAAAGGATTCAGTCTTTCACCATTAAGTATGATGTCAGCTTTACATTTTTGTAGCTACCATTCATCAAATGAAAGAAGTTGCAATCTATTCCTAGTTTCTTGACTATTTTTATCATAAAAGTGTGTTTGATTTTTCTGCATCTATTAAAATGATCATGTGTTGATTGCATTATTTGACATGGTATATTACACTAATTGGTTGCACATATAATTGTTGCATGTAAATTTTACGGTTGATATTTTTCTTTTGTGGAAATACAAAAAGTATTATGTCACTTTCTCCTGATATTCAGATGAAAAAGCTTGTGTCATTATCCCTTCCTTCCCTCACCCTAAATAAAAATAAAACAGAAAACAGATAGTATACTAATCCCTACCCATCTTGCAGTAACCAAATCAATTGTTTCTTCTTTTAACATCTTTATCTATTCTTTAAGGACCTTATTTTTAGTTCCAAATTATTTTTTAATGTCTAGTATTTTTGCTTGTCCCTACTAGTCTGTGAATTTCATGAAGACATTAACTCTATTTAACCCAATTTTATACCTCAACATCTAGGACAGTGTATTATAAGTAGGAAATATTGGTTACTTCACCAAATTAAGTAAAATTATTCTGCAGTCTCTTCTCTCTGAGTGAAACATTAATTTGTTTTTAGGAGGTTTAATTTAATTTTAAGATTCAACATCTGTCCACAGAAACACGTTTCTTAAATTTCATTGGAATAAATAGAAAGTCAGTTCTGAAATACAAATGTTCTCTGTTCACACTCCTTTAAGGAACATGAATTAAATAGCACAACTATATTTCTTCGCTGTAAAATGAAGAATGCTGTTCTTGAAATTAGTAGCACCATGAATTGCAATTTACATTCAGAAATTATGAACAAATCTATTTTATTTTTTAAAAGTCAGTGTTTTCCCCAGAAAAATACAGATCCATGCTTTACTCTGTTTCATTCAGATATATGGCTGTAAATCAGGCATCAATTGGAATGCATGAAAACTTGGCATGTAGAAGCACTTTTGCATAACCAAAAATTGAGATCAATGAAACTAATCTGATATCCCATTGACAAATCCGTTGTGCATTTAATAACTTTTTTACCTAGAGGAACAAAAAGAAATCATAGGATTTATTATATGCTACAGAATGATACACACCTAAGTGTTGAATAAAACCTCCAGAGAGCCATCAGTTCATTTAAAGAGAACTTGGAAATGCAAGAGAGATCCCTCTGCCAAAGGAAGTTCTTAAAATACGACTCCTGCGAGTGTGCTGGGTTTGTTAACAAGTTTCTGTATCAATACACAAGGCTACAAGCTTTTCTTAGGACACCACCTGCCTACAATGTTTGTTCGAGAACGTCTATTTTGAAGCAGCATACCATACTTTTTAAGCCTTCTTTCTACATACCCATACACACACACACAAACATACACACACACAATCATCTTTGTTTTAAAATTATGTTAACAATAAAAGTTTGTATTACATTCATAGTATGAGTCTCTTTATTCCAAAATTTTATGAAATCTGGAACATTAATTATGTGGCATTTCAATACAGGGCATGTAATTCTGTGTGTGTGACAAATTAATTCACTTAATTGACCATCAGGGAGGGTTTTGAATGAATTTGTGTCAATATTTCTTTCTTTGGGAATTAAAGTTTGTGATTATGAATGTCAACTCCTAGTATTTTCTTAAAGTCACTTGAAACCACTTTATTGATTACCCATCCTACAGTATTAACTACAGCAGTAGATCCTAGACCTGGAAACACATTGGAATTCTATGAGGAACTTTCTGAAAATGAACTCACTTCAAAACCACTGAATCAAAAACTCAGGGTGAAGGAAAGAATAAAATCAGGATTCTACCAGCCCTGCAAGTTTGGGAACCAGTGCACCAAGCACTCTGTCAAATCTACTAGGGACTGTGAAGTTGTATGAGTTAAAATTCTTCAAGTTAAAGGAAAACCTAATTCAAACTGAATTTCAAGTGAATGGAAACAATGGTTTAAAGCTGGCTCTTAAACTTGGAAGCTATAATAAATGGTTATTTTTAAGCCATTGAATTTTGAGGTGACTTCTAAGGAGCATTATTTGTGACAAGAAATCATTGGTGCAACTCTAGTCAGAACCGCTGCATGAAACTGAGCCCTGCACAATCTAAGTGAAGCCTGAGCCCGTGACTGGGGCACCCTATGGCTGGGGCAATGTCATGGGCCAATTGGCTTAAGTCCATTTACTTGAAGTAAATACTATGTTAATGAGGATAGTAATACTAGAATCTGTCAGGCACTCTCTCTGGAGCTGGGATGCTGCACAATGAGAGAAGGCAGGATGGGTTTAGGCAAGATTTTAGGTGATTAAAAAGGAGTGAAAAGCATGAAACTATCAATCCAGTTGCAAGGCTATACTAACATATATGGAATAAAATCTTACAATGATAGCATAAGAAACTAGATTGTGGTAAAATTGCACACCATAGACTATAAATATAATAGAAGTTCAAAGATGAAGGAATAAATGAGAACTGGAAACATCAACACAGGTTTCACTGGGAAGGTAGAGTTATAATTTTACTTCGAAAGATGAGCTAGGTGTGATAAAATGGAAAGAGAAATTCGTAGTGATCTCTTTAGGGCAAAGGCCAAAAGTTCTTTAACACTATGAATGGAAGATTGTTGCTGTATTTGAGGTCATTGCATGCAGAAATATTATTTAGGGTTACTACAATTTTTAAATTAATATTCAATGTATTAAAGCTATAAATTCAAAGGCTTAGTTTTTATAAAGCATTTAGATTTAATTTACAAACATGTGATTCTATGTATACATTCAGTAAATTAAGTATGACTGTTAAGAGAGATATTACGGCTTACTTAATTAAATGTTGTTAAATATTTTAAACAGCATTTATACACTTAATATATTTGATTTTCTTTTATATGCAATTCAACTATCTGAATATCAAACGAAACTGCCCCAAGAACTTAACTGATTCCTATAAACCTAACAGAGAAATAAATACAGTAAACCTCAAGTGATTTTACATATTCTAATATTATTTGCAAAACTTTGAAGAATTATTTTAACTTAAAATTATAAGCTTATGATTATGGTAGCTACAATTCAAGATAAGATTCGGTTGGGGACACTACTAAACCTTATCATTACACCCCAGCCCCTCCCAAATCTCATGTCCCAACATTTCAAAACCAATCATGCCTTCCCAACAGTCTCCCAAAGTATTAACTCGTTTTAGTATTAACTCGAAAGTCCACAGTCCAAAGTCTCATTTGAGGTAAAGCAAGTCCCTTCCACCTATGAGCCCGTGAAATCAAAAGCAAGTTAGTTACTTCCCATATACAATGGGGTACAGGCATCGGGTAAAAACAGCAATTTCAAATGGGAGAAGCTGGCCAAAATAAAGGGGCTACAGGATCCAGGTCAGTCTGAAATCCAGAGGCACAGTCAAATTTTCAAGCTCCAAAATTATCTCCTTTGCCTCCATGTCTCACATTCAGGTGATGCTGATGCAAAAGGTGGATTCCCACAGTCTTGGGCAGATCTGCCCCTGTGGCTGTGCAGGGTACAACCCCCCTCCCAGCTGCTTTCATGGGCTGGTGTTGAGTGTCTGCAGCTTTTCTAGGCACATATTGCAAGCTGTCAATGGATCTACCATTCTGGGGTTTGGAGGACTGTGGCTCTCTTCTCACAGCTTTACTAGGCAGTGCCCCAGTCTGGACTCTATGTGGGGGCTCTGACCCCATGTTTCCCTTTTGCACTGCCCTAGCAGAGGTTCTCCATGAGGGACCTGCCCCTGCAGCAAACTTCTGCCTGGACATCTAGGCATTTCCATAACCAACTCTCGGTAACAATTTAGTGCATTTGTTTTTTCTCACATTGCTATAAGGACATGCCTGAGACTGAGTAGTTCATAAAGAAAAGGGTTTTAATTGACTCTTAGTTTCACAGAGCTGAGGAGGCCTCAGGAAACTTACAATCATAGAAGAAGAGTAAACAAATAGGTACTTCTTCTCATGGAGGTAGAAAAGGGAATAGTGAGAGCCGAGCAAAGGGGGAGCCCCTTGTAAGATCATCAGATCTTGTGAGAACTTACTCATTATCATGAGAATAGCATGGGGGAAACCACCCCTGTGATTCAATTACCTCCCACAGGGTCCCTCTCACAACACATGGGGATTATGGGAACTACAATTCAAGATGAGATTTCTGTGGTGACACATCCAAAACATATCACATGCTTTGCAAATATTTTAATCCATTCAATAGGTTTCCTTTTCACTCTGATGCTGTTTTTTGTTTGTTTGTTTGTTTTGTTTTGTTTAACTGATTCAATTTCTTTACTAGAAATAGATCTGTTTAGATTTATTGATTGTTTTCTTCTGCTTTGTAGAGGTTTTATGGATTGATGTAGTCTCACTTGTCTATCTTTGTTTTCTAGTCTTTGATATATTTAAGGAACTATTGCCAAGACTAGTTTATTGAATGCTTTGTTCTCTATTTTATTCTAACAGCTTTTAACTTTTACGTCTTAAGCCTTGAATGCATTTTGAGTTGGTTTTTGTGTATGGTATAAGATAAAGGTCTAATTTTTTTATTTTGCATGTGGCTATCCAGTTTTCCTAGCACCATTGCTTCTTTCTTTCCAACTTGGATCCTTTTATATCTTTCGTTGCCTAACTTATTTGATTAGTATTTTCAATACTATGTTGAATAAAAATAGTTAGAGTGGAAGCCAGGTACAGTGGCTTATCCCTGTAATCTCAGTACTCTGGGAGGCCAAGGCCAGTGGATCTCCTGAAGTCGGGAGTTTCAGACCAGCCTGGCCAATATGGTGAAACCCTGTCTCCAGTATAAATATAAAAATTAGCCAGGTGTAGTGGTATATGCCTGTAATCCCAGCTACTCAGGAGAGTGAGACATGAGAATTGCTTGAATCAGGGAGGTGGAGGTTGCAGTGAGCTGAGAGTGTGCCACAGCATTCCAGCCTGAGTGACAAAGTGAGACTGTCTCAAATAAATAAATAAATAAATAAAATAGTGAGAATATCCTTGAGTCATTCCTGATCTGTGATAAAATGTTTTCAGTTTTTCAATGTTTAGTAGGATGTTAGCTGTGAGCTTTTTATATTTGGGTTGTATTATGTTGAGATAATTTTCTATTTCCAGTTCTTGACTGTTTTGTTCATGAAACACTCTTTAGTTTTGTCACAGGCTTTTTCTTCATCTATTGAAATGATCATGTGATTTTCATACTTCATTCTATTAATCTAGTGTATCACAATGATTTATTTTGGTACATTAACTCATTATTGCATTCAAGAAATGTAAATTCCATTTGGCCATGGTGTATAATCCTTTCAGATGATGTTGAATTCTTTTTGGTAGTATTTTGTTGAATATTTTTGCATTTATATTTATCAGGAATATTTGGTTACATATATTTTTTCTTCTAGCACCTTTGTCTGGCCTTCATATCAGGGTAATACTGGCATCATAAAATAAATTTAAAATTGTTCCCTCACCTCTTTGAGTTTTTTGGAGAAACTTAGAAGGACTGACAATAATCCTTCTTTAACTAATTCATAGAATTCCACACTGAAGCCATCTGGTCCTAGGCTTTTCTTTTCTGGGAGCTTTTTGATTACTGTTTCAATTTCTTTACTAGATATAGATCTGTTTAGATTTTCTATTTCTTTGTTTTACTCTTGGTAAGGTGTATGTTTCTAGAAAATTATTCATTTCTTCTAGGTTATTCAAGTAGTTGGCAAATAATCGTTCATAGTTATCTCTTATAATCCTTTTAATTTCTGTGGCATCAGTTATAATGTCACCTCTTTCATTTCTGATTTCATTAATTTGAGTCTTCCCTTTACTCTTAATCTAGCCAAAGTTTTGCCAATTTTTTGATCTTTTCAAAACATTGGATTTTAGCTTTATTGATTTTCTATTATTTTTCTATTCTGTATTTTTTAAATTACTTCCTAATCTTTATTTTTTTCTTCTGCAAATTTTAGGCTTATTGTGTCCTCTTTTCTTCTGGTTTTTTTTTTTTTTTTTTTTCAAATGTAAAGTTTGGTTTTTATTTAAGGTCTTTCTTCTTTTTAATATAGATATTATTGTTAAACGTTTTTGTCTATCTGTATAAGTCTTTCTTTTTCATTTTTAAATATGATTTTGCCAGATGCTGTATTCTTGCTTGGCAAGAACTTTTCTTTCAGCACTTTGAATATCACTCCATTCTCATCTGCAAGATATCTCCTGAGAAATCCACTATCAGTCTGATGGAAGATCCTTTGAATGTGGTGAGTAACTTTTGATGCTTTCAAAATTCTCTTTATCTTTAACTTTTGACAATTTGATTGTAATGTATCTTTCTGTAGATTTCCTCAAGTTCATTTTGCTTGGAGTCCATTAGGTTTCTGAGTCTCTGTCTCTTCCACTTCTTGGATTGATAATGCATATATCTGTTGGCTCAATAATATTCTGTAAGTCTTTCAGGCTTTCCTTATTCTTTTTTATTCTTTTTGTTATTGATGTTGTAACTCTGACAGAATAATTTCAAATGACTTGCTTTAGAGTTCATTGATTCTTTTTTTGTCCTTGATTAGGTCTGCTGATGATCTCCTCTAGTGAAATTTTCAGTTCAGTGATTGTGTTCCTCAGCTACAAAATTTCTGTTTGGATTTTTTCTCTCTCTTTCTAACTCTATCTTTGATAGAGATTTCTTATCGTTTAGTTGACATTCTCATTTACCCTGAAGAGCATCCTTATGGAGATTAATTGCAATTCTTTGTCAGATAATTCATATATCTCCGTTTATTCAAGACTAGTTTCTGAAGACTTATTTTGTTCCTTTATTTGGGCCATGTTTCCCTGTTTCCCCAAGTCTTATAACTTTGTACTATGATCAGTACAATTTGAAAAAAACAGCCATTCGCAATCTTACATACTGGCTTCATACAGGAGAATACCCTCAGGCTAGTTAGAGATTCTGGGGGCCTCTGAATCCTTTCATGGGAGGTTTGCATCCTCTTTGGATGTGTGTGTGCAATTTCTCAATTAGAGGGACATGTTTTTATCAGGAGCTTGTAATCTCCCACCCCCTCTGGTGTCTTTCTGCATCATTGCATGTTCTTTGGTTCTATAGCAGCATGCCACTCCACTCCCCCTTGTTTTTAGTAGCCATAGGCATCCAAATTATGGAGACTCCTTATCAGCCCACCGACTCAGGCAAAACAGATACCAGTCCCTTGATTATTCCTCTAAATACCCAGAATACCAGATGCACAATCCACTTCTCACTTTCTCTCAGGGGAGAAATCTCAAGTTGTGTCTTCTGATTTCACTGAGCCATGCTGGCCACATGAAGCCACTCTACTCTTATATGTTCTCAGCAGCCCCCAGGCATCCAAACTATGCCAGTTAAGACAATATTACAATTGAGGTAAGACAGAAACCAATTCCTTTGGAAGACCTTCTAAAAGCCTGAAGAATTGGACATATACTACCCTTCTCTTTTTTCCCCAGAGGAAGAAATCAGAAACCAGGTCATTCTCTCCTACCACTATACTCTGCTGGCTTGAAGGAAGAGCTGATATGGGTAGAGTGAAATTACTCTTCTTACCTATTTAAATAAGGATATCCTCAGCTTTGTTCTCACCCAGGGTACTATAACTTCCTAACTGGATCCAGAAATTCTTACCAAAAGTATTTGGGTCTATATATTGTTATTAAATTGGTGTTTCTGTTGAGGGGACAAGGGTTGAGGCTTTCTATTCCAACATCTTGCTAACATCATCTCTGAGTCAACACTTTTGAAGCAACCTCTCCAGAAGTTCTACCTAACACTTATTGAAAAGTAAACGTTTAATGACTTCATCACATGACAAGACTGCCACAAAAGCTGAGAAGTAGTTTTTGTGTTTAGCAGCTATTTTCTCAACTAAAACTTGCAGTTTCTAGTTTCAATGAAGAAGGAAATCATAGATATGTTTAATAACAACTGGCCCCTGCCATAGCACTTCCAAATGAAAAGGGTAGCCTGTTTCCTCAGCAGAATGTATAGAAAACATTTACATATGTTACTATCATAGCACCTACACCTACCTGATGCATCTTGTTTATTGTCAGCCTCTCCTTGTAGGATATGTAATTTACTGCTATAAACTCCAAAACCAACAATGGCACCTGAAAAGTATGAATTCCCAATAAAAATTATAGGATTATATTTATTGAATGCGCTAATAGCTTTTGCCATCCCCTTGCACATGCCCATGTCTAATTATACCCAAGATGACAGATCTTTGATACTGCCCAAGATATATCCACAAATCTCAACTATGTATCAAACTGCACTGTTGAAGAGCTTCTAGGAAAGGTTAATTTTAACCAAATTTAGACTATCCTTCATAGACCTGAAAACTGTTCAATCCAGCTCCTGTGCCTGAACTGACCATATCAGTTTAGGTTCCTCTATTATATAATCTTCTATTACTTTGTCCTCCTTTATAACGTGTATTGCAATTGGAATCCATTAATTACCTTTATAACTCTACAGTATTCTGCTAGATGTGAAGACAAATAACTTGTCAGTTTCATTCATTCTCATGCCTCCATGTTCTATCAGAGCAGGTGCTGAATAAATATTAATTAAATTAACTAATTAATTAAATGTACAGCACCTGCTCTTTTTCTTTAATCTTTACCTGTAACACATCTTAGAGTTTCACAATGAAGAATTTTAGAGTCATGGTAAACCAAGTCATTTTATTATTGAACAAACATAATTCTGGAGATTACTGGTAAACTGTCTAAGATTAAAATCAATGTGATAATGGCACTAGAACTGGGACCCATGCCTCCATTGTCTCAGCTCAACACTACTCATTGCACTCTACTGACCTTTATGCTCAGAGTCTTTCAGCAACCCCATCTTCAAAATCATTTTAGGAATCTTGAACTATCAGAACCACATACTTTGTTTTTATGTAGGACTCCTAATTATGTCGAGCTTTGGAAAAACATAAGAAGAAAACTCTTACTACTGAAAGTCAGTCATCTGAGGTCACAAGAATGATGCTCCCTTCTTTCAGCTGCCTTGAACTGCAATCCTGTCTTTCCTCCTTTCTTACTGGTAAGACTTCTCAATCTTTATTAACTTCACTTCATCTCTCTTTTTAAGTTCTGTTCTCCTCCTATTCTAGATATTTTAGGAGGTCTTATCCTTTCCCATGTTTTCAGTTATGTTGCATAAGGTGCTGGTCCTAAAATATATGTCTATACAATAATGAATACTGCTAATGACCTACTCAGACTGACTTGTATCCCTCTGTGTGCTTATCCTCTAGTTTCTATGTGCTTTGCTGTCAACAGCTCCTACCTATAACTTGTAGAGGATTTCCTATGGCCACTAGAATTGCCTTACTCACACAGAGTGCCAGAAGTACCTTGGAATTTTATGTATTCATTTCTCTACATTCCAGAGTGTAAGACCTAGGTCCTTTGAATTCCTTGGGATGAACTCTTAGGTGTGATTTTTGCTGTAAAGATCTCTGTGTATATGGTAGAAGCTGCATAACAGAAATAACTCTAGTGCTTGGCTTATTTCTTGTCTCTGCTCCCTTCACTTCCTTAATAAACCATTTGCATCCAAATTCTTGGCTTAATTGTGTCCTAAAGAGAATTTCACCTATGCCACAAAGTTTATACCTACCTTCTAAACTTTAGACCTATACCTCTAATTGTCTTCTGAGCAACTTCAGTAGGGTAGCTCACAAACCAACTTTACATGCTTATGACTGAACCTGTCTCCTTCCTTTCCAAAACTGCTTATCCCCCTGCATTTTTCTATCCTACTGATTACATTATCATCCCTATAGAGCTCAAGGTGTCAACCTGGGATTTCTCTGTTGTTGTCTTGTTCCCTTTCCATCTTACCCTTCAACCCTGTTCAACCAATCACCAATTCCTGTTATGCGTCTTGCTGAAGTAACAGAGCTCTTCATAGCTGAAGCTACATGTCTTTCACTTGAATTTTTTCAACAATCACTGAATAAGGCTCCTCAGCTTGAGATACACTGCTGTCCAGATATTTTCCACACTGCAACCAGAGCAATCGTTATAAAATTATAAATCTCATTATAATCCTTATCTTCTATGTAAAGAAATTGAAACAAATTATCTCGCCCTAAGTCCAGAGGAAACAGTCTGAAAAGTTTACAAAATCTTCAGTATCTGGGCCCTTGCTCACCTCCACAATCTCTGGGCTTCAGCTGTTTGATATATTTTTAGATTATCTGACAAACTGTGCTCTCTCACATTCAGACCCTTACCCAAAAAGCTTTCTCTTTTTGCATGTCTTATTCAACTCTGAATACTGCCTCCATCATCACTACTTTCAACACCTCCTTCTAGTATCTTCAAATTTATTTACTCAGTCAACAAATATCATTGAATCTGTATGATGTTCCAGGCACTATTCCAGGTACTGAAGTAGCTAGACCACTAAATTCATAATACTTCAGCACTTGGCTGGAAAGGCAGATATTAATCAGTTTGCTACACATATGTGTAAAACAGCAACTGTGCTAAGAACTACAATGAGATACACACAGAGCTATGTATTCCTTTACTATACAGATATTTTTCTAGACATCAAAGTCCTCTCTGAGAAACTGATAATGCTTCAGTTGAGATCTACAAAACTTACATGAAATAAATGAAGAAGAGTAAAATAAGTATTCTCAACATAAGGAATAACCTGGAAAAGACCTTGCCATGGGAGAAAACACTGTGTCAATGAGGTTAAAAATAGGTGATCATGGTCATATGGAAGCTACCTAATCACCCAAACCCCATCTAGGAGATTGGCTGAAGACCCCATTGTCATGCTACTGTGTATGTCTCCCTGTGCAGAGCTCTATTAGGACATTTACACCATACAATGTTACTGTTTATTTACATACTCAACACATTGCAATTCCTTTAGGATCAACACTGTATCCCTAGAACACATTGCAAGGATGATATTTTCAAGAAGGAAGGAAGGAAGGAAAGCAGGAAGGAAGGAGGGAACGAAGGAAGAGGGATGAGAGTTGAAGGAAGAGAGAGAGACAATAATTTTTTTAATGGCAAATGAAGAGTAACCTAACCTCTTGGGAGGTGTGAGGCAATTCAGGATATACATAGGAAGGATTTATTTTAAAGTGTGAGAGTTGGATGCATGTGTCCATTCATGGGAACTATTTTTTTTTTTTTTTTTGAGACGGAGTTTCGCTCTGTCACCCAGGCTGGAGTGCAGTGGCGTAATCTTGGCTCACTTTAACCTCTGCCTCCTGGGTTCAAGTGATTCTCCTGCCTCAGCCTCCTGAGTAGCTAGGATTACAGGCATGCACCACCATGCCTGGCTAATTTTTGTATTTTTAGTAGAGACAGGATTTCACCATGTTGGCCAGGCCAGTCTAGAACATTGTTTATGGAGAGTACAAAGCAGTAACCTAGGCAAGGTTGTTATGGCTGAAAATTAAACAAAACATTCAAAATGACAGAAAACATGAGAGAAAGAGGCTCATTTAAATTGGCTGGACAATATGAAATTGCCTTTATTGATCTTTTTTGTATCTACAAAAATTTCAATTTCACATGGCCTAATTTAATACTAGGAAAAATGAAAAATAAATGAGCAATAACTTCCTGAATATTTTGGCTATCTCTAACTAATATACTTTTAACATATATTATATTGTCTATGGTAAATAAGTTTCTGTATGTTCACCAAATGATGGCATATATTGATCAGGAAAGGGAGAACAAGTTTCAGAGAAGTGTATTCATTTGTTTAATAACTATTTCTTGTTTTCCGACCAGGTAGTAGGCATTATTTTAGGGCCAGGGCAACTAAAAAAAATAAAATAAAACAGCTACTAATAATATTTAACAAATGAGCACAAATATAAATTTTTATTTCTATCCTATAAATGGAATGAAAAGTATAGCACACCGTGAGAAGGAATAAAGAGAGCATTATGAGTTGGAATGCATTACCTCAAATCTCATATGTTGTAGTTCTAACTCCCAGTATCTAATAGTGTAATTGTATTTGGGATTGGCACTTTAAAGAGGTAGTTACATTAAAATGAAATCATTATAGTGGACCCTAATCTAATACGATTGATATTCCTACAAAAGGGGAAATGAGTACACAGATATGTACAGAGGGCATGACATGGTTTGGATGTTTGATGAGGTTTGGATGATTGTCCCCCTAAATCTTATGTTATAATATAATTCCAAATGTTGGAGGTGGACCCTGGGAGGAGGGTGATTGGATCATAGGAGCAGATCATTCATGAATGGCTTAGCATCATCCCCTTGGTGATGAATATGTCCTCACTCTGGTAGTGCATGAAAGACTTGGTTGTTTAAAAGACTGTGTGTATTAGTTCATTTTCACATTGCTGCTAAAGACATACCTGAGACTGGGCAATTTACAAAAGAAAGAGGTTTAATGGGCTTACAGTTTGACATGGCTGGGGAGGCCTCACAATCATGGTGCAAAGTGAAAGACATATCTCACATGGTGGCAGACAAGAGAAGAGAGCTTGTGCAGCTTCTCTTTAAAAAGCTTCTCTTTAAAAAGCTTCCCTTTTTAAAACCATCAGCTCTCATGAGACTTATTCACTATCATGAGAACAGCATAAGAAAGGCGCACCACCATGTTTCAATCATCTCCCACTGGATACCTCCCACAACATGTGGGAATTGTGGGAGCTAGATTTCGGTGGGGACACAGAGTCAAACCATGTCATTCTACTCTGGCCCCTCCCAAATCTCATAACTTCACATTTCCAAACCAATCATGCATTCCCAACAGTCCCCCAAGTCTCAGCTCATTTCAGCATTAACTCAAAAGTCCACAGCTCAAAATCTTATCTGAGATGAGACACGTCCTTTCCAACTATGAGTCAGTAAATTCAAAAGCAAGTTTTTAATTCCTAGATACAATGGGGATACAGGCACTGGGTAAACACAGCCACTCCAAATGGGAGAAATTGGCCAAAACAGAGGGGTGACAGGCCCTATGTTAGTTCAAAATCCAGCTGGGCAGCAAAATCTTAAGGCTTCAAAATGATCTCCTTTGACTCCATGTCTCACATCCAGGTCATGCTGATGCAAGAGATGGGCTCAAGCCTGTAATCCCAGCACTTTGGGAGGCCGAGACGAGCAGATCACGAGGTCAGGTGATCGAGACCATCCTGGCTAACAGGGTGAAACCCCGTCTCTACTAAAAAATACACAAAAACTAGCCGGGCAAGGTGGCGGGCGCCTGTAGTCCCAGCTACTCGGGAGGCTGAGGCAGGAGAATGGCGTAAACCCGGGAGGCGGAGCTTGCAGTGAGCTGAGATCACACCACTGCACTCCAGCCTGGGCGACAGAGCGAGACTCCGTATCAAAAAAAAAAAAAAAAAAAGAGATGGGCTCCCAAACCCTTGGGCAGCTTTGACTCTGTGGCTTTGCAGGGTATAGCCCCACTCCTGGCTGCTTTCACAGGCTGGCGTTGAGTGTCTGGTCTGTGGCTTTTCCAGGCATATAGTGCAAGCTGTCAGTGGATCTACCATTCTGGGGTCTGGAGGATGGTGACTATCTTCTCACAACTCCACTAGGTGGAGTCCCAGTAGGGGGCTCTGACCCCAGATTTCCCTTCTGCACTGCACTACCAGAAGTATTCCATGAAGGCCCCACCTCTACAGCAAACTTCTGCCTGGGCATTCAGACATTTCCATACATTTTCTGAAATCTAGCCAGAGGTTCTGAAACCTCAATTCTTGACTTCTGTGCACTTACAGGCTCAATACCACATGGAAGCTGCCAAGGCCTGTGGCTTGCACCCTCTGAAGCCACAGCCCTAGCTCTACATTGGCCCCTTTCTACTGTGACTGGAGTGGTTGAGATGCAGGACATCAAGTCCCTAGGCTGCACACAGGATGAGGACCCTGGGCCTGGCCAACAAAACTACATTTTCCTCCTAGGACTCCAGGCCTGTGATGGGAGGGGCTGCTGCAAAGTCTCTGACATGCCCTAGAGACAATTTCCCCCATTGTCTTGGTTGTTAACATTCAGCTCCTTGTTACTTAGGCAAATTTCTGCAGCTGGTTGAATTTCTCCTCAAGAAATGGGATTTTCTTTTTTGTTGTGTTGTCAGGCTGTGAATTTTCCTAACTTTTATGCCCTGTTTTCCTTTTGAAACTGAATGCCTTTAACAGCACCCAAGTCCTTTCTTGAATACTTTGATTCTTAGACATTTCTTCCTGCAGACAATCTGAATCATCTTTCTCAAGTTCAAAGTTTTACAAATCTCTAAGGCAGCGACAAAATGTCATCAGCCTGTTTGTTAAAACATAACAAAAGTCACCTTTGCTCCAGTTCCCAACAAGTTCCTCATCTCTATCTATGACCATCTCAGCCTGGATTTCATTTTCCATATTATTATCCGCATTTTGGCCAAAGCCATTCAACAAGTCTCTAGAGAGTTCCAGAGTTTCCCACATTTTCCTATCTTCTTCTGAGCCCTCCAAACTGTTCCACCCTCTGCTTTTTACCCAGTTCCAAAGTTGCTTCCACATTTTTCACTATCTTTTCAGCAACAACCCACTCTACTGGTACCAATCTACTGTATTAGTCCATTTTCACATTGCTGATAGAGACATACCTGAGACTAGGCAATTTACAAAAGAAAAAGGTTTAATGGACTTACAGTTCCACGTAGCTAGAGAGGCTCCACAATCATGGTGGAAGGGGAAAAGCACATCTCACACAGTGGCAGACGAGAGGAGAAGAGAACCTCCTTTTTTAAAAACCATCAGCTCTCATGAGACTTATTCACTATCACAAGAACAGCATGGGAAAGATGCCCTCCCATTCATCTCCCACTGGGTCCCTCCTACAACATGTGGGAATTATGGAAGCTACAAAATGAGATTTGGGTGGGGACACAGAGCCAAACCATATCACTGTGGCACCCACCTTTCTCTCTTGTTGCCACTCTTGACATGTGACATGCCAGTTCCTCCTTTGCCTTCCTCCATGCTCAGAAGTTTCCTTAGGCTTTACTGGAAGCCAAGCAGTTTCTGGTGCTATGTTTTCTACACAGCTTGCAGAACTGTGAGACAATTAAACCCATTTTCTGTATTAGTTATCTAGCCTCAGTTACATCTTTAGAGTCATGCAAAAAATGGCCTAATATAGAAAATAGGTATTGAGGAGTGGTATATTGCTATAAAATTGCCCTCAGATGTTGTAGTGGCTTTGGAACTGGGTAACAGGCAAAGCTTGTAAGAGTTTGGAGGGCTCAGAAGAGAACAGAAGAATAAAAGAAAGTTTGGACCTTCTTAGAGACTTGTTAAATGGTTTTGACCAAAATACTAATATAAATATGAGCAGTATAGGTCAGGCTGATGAGCACCGGAAATGAGGAAGCTGTTGGGAACTGGAGTAAAGATCACCAGTAATATACCCTAGCAAAGAACTTGGCCACATTGTGTTTATGTCTTAGAGACCTATGGAAGGTTAAACTAAAAAGGGATGATTTAGGGTATCTGGTGGAAGAAATTTCTAAGCAGCAGAATGTTCAAGATGTGGCCTGACTGCTTCTAATAGCCTACAGTCGGATACAGGAACAAAGAAATGACTTAAATTTGGAACTTATATTTAAAAGGGAAATAGAACATAAAATTGTGGAAAATTTGCAGGGTAGCCCAGTGGTAGACACAGAAGCTAAGCAGGCTAAAGAGCAACTATTTGTTAGAAAGATTAGCATGACTAAAAGGGTGCCAAGTGCTAGTATCCAAAACAATGGGAAAAAGACCTTGAAGGCATTTCAGAAGTCTTTGAGACAACCTCTCTCATCATAGGCCCAGAGGCCTAGGAAGAAAGAATAGTTTTGGGGGCCTAGCCCAAGGGACAACTGCTCTGCATAGCTTTAGGACTCTGCTTCCCACATCCTGGTCACTCTGGCTCTGCCGTTAACTTGAGGGAGACAAGGTAGATCTTGGGCCATCACCCCAGAGGGTGCAAGCCATAAGCGTTGGTGGTTTCCATGTGGTGATAAGACTGCAGATTATTTGAATGCATGCTTTAAGAAGGCTTGGGGGCTTCCACCTAGATTTCAGAGGATGTATAGAAAAGCCTGGGTATGATGTTCCCCGTCCTGTGTCCAAGCGTTCTCATTGTTCAATGCCCACCTATGAGTGAGAACATGTGGTGTTTGGTTTTCTGTTCTTGCTATAGTTTGCTGAGAATGATGCGGGCCTGTTGTGGGGTTTGGGGGAGGATGAAGGGATAGCATTTGGAGATACACCTAATGTAAATGACAAGTTAATGGGTGCAGCACACCAACATGGAACATGTATACATGTGTAACAAACCTGCACATTGTGCACATGTACTCTAGAACTTAAAGTATAATAAAAAATTAAAAATTAAAAAAAAAGAAAAGCCTGGGTACCTAAGCAGAAGCCTGCCACAGGGACAGAGCCCCAACATAAAAACTCTACTACGAGAAATGTGGATTTGGAGCACCCACAAAGAGTAGTCCCCATGAGAACACTGTTTATTGGAGCTGTGACAAGGGGGCCACCACTCTCCAGATCCCAGAATGATAGATTCACCAGTAGTTTAGACCCTCTTCTTGGAAGAGCTCCAAGCACTCAACTCTAACCTATGAGAGAAGCCACATGACCTGCACCCTGAGAGGCCACAGAAGCAGAGATGCTGAAGGTCTTGGGAGCTCTTTCCTCACACCAGGATGCAGAACATGGTGTCAAAGCTTATGTTGGAGCTTTAAGATTTAATGTCTGTCCTACAGGGTTTCAAAATTGTATGAGACCTATTACTGCCTTCTTTTGGTCAATGTCTTTCTTTTGGAGTGGAAATGTATACCCAATGCCTATACCACCATTGTATCTTGGAAGTAAACAGCTTGTTTTTGATTGCACAACCTCACAGGTAGAAGGAATTTGTCTCCAGATGAGACTTTTGACTTGGGACTTTTGAGTTAATGCTGAAACAAATTAAGACTTTGAGGGTCAATTGCAAAGGCATGATTTTATTTTGAAATGTGAGAAGGACATGAGAATTGAGGGGCCAGGCATAGAATGATATGGTTTCAAGGTTTGTTCCCTCCAAATCTAATGTTGAAATGTAATTCCCACTGTTGCAGGTGGGGCGTGGTGGGAGGCAATTGGATCATGGGGGTAGATCTCTTATGAATGGCTTAGTTACATTCCCTTTGTGATGAATGAGTACTCACTCTGGTACTTCATACAAGATCTGGTTGTTTAAGAGTTTGAAACCTCCCCCATCTCTCTCTTGCTCCTGCTTTTGCTATGTGATACACCTGCTCCCCCTCTGCCTTCCACCATAATTCTAAGATTCCTGAGGTTTCACCAGAAGCTGAGCCAATGCTGGCATCATGCTTTCTGTACAGCCTATAGAACTGTATGCCAATTAAACCTCTTTTCTTTATAAATTACTCAGCCTAAGTTATTGCTTTCTGGTAATACAAAAACTAACACACTATGTGAGGACGTAGAGGTGGCCATCTATAATCCAAAGAAAGAAGCCTCAGAAGAAACCAACCCTGCAGACACCTTGATCTGGGATTCCTTCCTTCAGAACTGTGAGACAATTATTTTTGTTTGTATAAGCCAAATCATCTCTGGTATTATACTTCATTATGGCAGCTCTAGAAAGCTAATACAGGTGAAGTTGGAGGTGGCAGAATAAATTGAGCCCTCTCTGTTGAGTAGAGGATTGGTAGGAAGAGAAAAGGGTTGGTAAGAATTAGGTAGAACATGATTAAATGAAAGAGCAACACAGGCAAAGGAAGTAATGTATACCATGAAGCTTGAGACCTGAAAAGCTCTTTTCCCTCTGAGTAGTATTTGATTCATCTGCCCAAGCCAAGAGTGAGGTTTCTATGTGAATGGAGCTTTGATTCATAGTTTCCCGTTACACATATCTTCAAGGCCAGACTTTCAAGTTAGCTGGGTCATCTTTTTTTTCATATCATTAATGTTAATAGTTAAAATACTTAGCATTTATTGAGTAGCTATTTATTTTAAGCACTACTGTAAGTACTTTACTGTCATCAACATGTTCAAGACTCCAAGCAATTCTCTATGGTGTTTTTTATTAATTTTGTTTTATAGATGTGTTAACAGACACAAGTAAACAGACAGGTGAATTTCTCAACAGCACAGAGCAAACATAAGAGAAGGAAAATGAATTTGATGAGTTGTTCTGACTCTAGAACCCATATTATTAAAACAATTGTAATTGTTTTGGAATCCTGCATGTAAATTTTCTTCAAAAATGTTCTAAGGTTTGTTTGTTGTTGTTTTGGCTTTTTTCCCATTTTAATGAATAGGTGCCCTGCCCTAAAATTAGACTATAATGAAAATATGGAGTCTATTTTGGCCCCGATGGCATTTTAAAATTATGAATGAACCCTGAGCTCCAAAATTCTAGTTCAATAAACAATGTGTTCTCACATTTAAAGCATTGTTCATCAAAGTTTTTGTTACTTGAAGCCAAAACTTTCTCAAAAAAATCAAAATATAAGAAAAACAAAATGAGAATTCCCAGACACATCATATAAGGAAAATGAAAGAAAATATTGTCTATACTTCCACTAAATATCCAGACTGTTAATGTTTTAGTGTGTATGTCATTACCTACATTTTCTACACATAAATTACCAAAAAAATGGATCATTTTGCAATATATATTTTATACTAACATTATTTTATGAACATTTTTCTATTATGCATCTTATATGTATGAAATATGCATGAAACAATGGCACTAAATACTCTTCTTAAGCAGGAATCAGCAAACTTTTAAATATAAAAGGTCATATAATAAATATTTTAGGTTTCGAGGTCATATGGTATGTGCTGCAACCACTTAACTCTTCCATTGTAACATAAAAGTAGCCTTAGGTTATATATAAGCAAATGGACAAAACCATGTTCTGTTAAAACTTTATTTACAAAACAAGTGGGGGGCCAGATTTGACAAGTAGGCCAGTTTGCCAATCAATGTTTTAAAGCATTGTTTTGAATGGTTGTTTTGAATCCCTTTACTATATGTATTATATTTTATTAAGCCTTTCTGAAGGCAGAAAAAAAAATTATCCTATATAGTTGCTATAACACATAGCACTAGAAACACAGATATGTTATAAATGTCAATTTAATTAATAAATTAACAAATCCTGATAAAGTTTAGAATCAAGATTCAAGTTTTGAAATGTATAACAAAGATACAAATTTGAAGAAAATAGGTAATCTATTCCAGTAAATAAAGAAGGAGAATTTGGGAAGCTTTTTATTCAGTGGGCTATGAGAAAGCAGATGAAATAGGAAAACCAGAAAGCATAAGGTTGAAATACCCACTGGACAAATAGCAGAATCCAAAGAAGCATTCTCAGGAGGAAGGATATATAGCATCAAAGTAGAACAAAATCTGGATTGGGCTTTGGTGCTCAGACCAAGAGGACTTGGGCCATACTAATGTGAGGTTTGATTTGAGAGGAGTCACTTTACTGGAGGGAAAGTATTTGGTTCTTTGGAAAATTAGAGTGTTAAGTGGATAATGACCAAGCCTCCACCCAAATCTAGACAATTTTTGTGCTAATCTTTGGTTATAGATGTTCTTTCTTCTGAAAAGAACAGCTTGGTTCTCATTAGGTTAACTTAAACATGAGCATTCATCAGTTGGGAATATTCAATCACAAAATAAAAATATTTTGGTGACTTGGAACTGTAGTATTCCACATTATAAAGCAAAAATTCAAACCATGAAAGCATGCATATTTGCAAGCATTGAGCTGGTGGTATTATTAAATGTTTCCCACAATTCCACAAAATCTATAAAAAAAAAAAAAAAAGCTATGAAAAACCAAAGGAATTATTTGTCATCTGGCTAAACCTAATTAAATACCCCTCTAGAAAGTTGGTACATCTTTCCCTTAAGGATATTATAGCAATTTTCTATTAGGTGTTGTGTTCCTCCTCAATAGTTCACAGAGGCGAAAAGATAATCATTCAAACAGAGACTCCTATTGGATTGTACAGTGCAGGCCCCATAACCTGTGAACCAGGAAAACAATGTGACAATCCCTCCAGGTTTACCAGGGGATGCAGGGGTAAGTGCCTTGTGTGGAACCATGGTGATCAATGGGAACCATTCAACTGCTCAGTAGTTTGAAGCTTCCATTTAGTGAGGCCTACATAATAATTTAACACACTCCATGAGGCACCTGAAAATGTAATTTTAAAAACCCTGTTTATTCCTGGCAACACTTAGGGTCAAAGCACTCATCTGTGACTCAGCGAATCATTGCTGATACAGATTGAAAAACATCTTTATCAGGAAGAATGTAGAGATTTATCATTTTAGGAGATCTTTCGAACAGAGACCTTGAATACTTTTGTAATGAAACGTTACTTTTCATTTTCCTAGAACTCTGGGATCATGAGTAGTTTGTACATAAATAAGTGGATATTAATCTTAACTGCTGAGCAGAGTAGAGAAAGGTAAAATGCTAATGCTGGTAGTTTAAAGTCTATCAACAGAAGATGATGAGAAAAATACAGGTGTGTTAACCAGCTTAGATAATGATAATGTAGTATGTTTTTGAGATCTGAGCTATTGGTTTTATTCTAGCAGTGGCCGTGCTCTCCCTTGACACATTACTATTACTACTGAAATTTCTCCTACTACCACCACTACTTATCATTTATGGAAAATGTACAACATGTTATTCTTTAGTAAATTCATTCCAATAATATGTATCCAATCTTTACAATATGCAGAACACTGTGGTAAATCCTAAGTACACACTGACATGGCATTTCCCTTTCAGTTCTAAGACCTTTCAGAAAGTTGTTTTATGTCCACATGTTAGGTCTGAAGATGTAACCAAGGGTGATTTTCCAATATTTCCATTTAACAAGTATTCTCATAGATGACAAATATTGGAACGTACAGAAAAACATTTACATGTGCTAATATATGGCAAAGAAATGCCAAGTAATTGGGAAGAAAAACTGGAAAGGGCTTACAAAACTGCATGAGATGAACAGAAATATCATATTCCTTCTGTTACATCCTGAGTAGAAGCCCAGGAATAATCTTCAATAAGGTACAACGTTTATCAATTCAGTGTGTTTTGAGGACCTACTATGTGCTAAGTACATACTATGTAGTGTTTTAATTATAATTCTTATTCTGAGAAAATTGTAGAAAATGTATCACATGTTGTTATGAAATTATATAGAGGGAATAGGTATATTTTATCCAATTTTTCTCAGTGGTAGTATCTTTCAAGCCTGTAGTGTAATATCACAACCAGATATTGACATCAATATAGTAAAGAATAGAAAATTCCCATGATCACATACATTCGTCCTATTGTCTTTTATAGCCATGATAAAAGGCCATACTTTTATATGTCCAACCCCTTCTTAACACCTAACAGCCACTAGTCTGTTCTTTCATTTAAAGAATGTTACACAAATAGAATTGTACACTATGTAACCTTTCAGGGATTTACTTTTCTTACTGAGCTTAATTCTCTGGAGATTCATGTAAGTTATATTGGATATCGATTGCTCGTTTCTTTGTATTAGTGAGTACCAAGTCTATGGTATAATTTTGTCCCGGTTTGTTTAATCTTTCCCCCATCGAAGAATATCGGTTGTCTTCAGTTTATGGCTATTACAATTAAAGCAGCTATAAACGTTCATGTACAGGATTTTTTGTGTAAACAAAAGTTTTCCATTTTCTGGGATAAATACCTATGAGTACAATGGTGGAGTCGTATAATAATTGCAGATTTAGATTTTTAAGAAAGTAGCAATTTGTTTTCAGTGTGGCTGCCCCAATTTACCTTCTCACCCCAGGGTATGAATCATTCAGTTTTATCCACACACTGTCCAGCATTTGGCGTTGTCACTATTTTGTTTTTTGATTTTACCCATTCTAATATGAATATAGTGTTACCTCATTGGATTTTTATTTTCCATTTCCTTAAGGGCTCATAATGAATGATATATTTTCATGTGCTTATTTACCATCTATGTATCCTCTTCAGTGTGATGTCCCTTCATGACTTTTGTATATATGCTATTTAGATTGTTTTTAAGTGAAAGTTTTGAGAGTTCTTACATATTCTAGATACTAACCCTATGTTGGATGTATGGTTTGCAAATATTTTCTCCAAGTCTGTAGCATGTTTTTTCATTCACTCAACCACTCTTTTGCAGAGCAAACGTTTTTAATTCTGATGAAGTCCAATTTATACTTTTTTCCTTTTATAGATGTTTTTGGTATTAAGATTTTGCCTGGCCCTAGATCAAATAAGATTTCTCCATATTTTTTCCTAAGACTTTTATAACTTTACATTTATACTTACATCTCTATTTCATTTTGACTTAATTTTTTAATACAGTATAAGAATTTGATCAGGTTTGTTTTTTTATTTTTCTGTTCCGTTTTGTTTTTGTTTTGCCTATGGAAGTTCACCTGTTCTAGCATCGGTTTTCGAAAAGGCGATTTTTCATCTGTTAAACTGATCTTGTTCCTTTGGCACAAGTCGATAGGGTATATATGTTTAGACCTGTTTCCGGGGTTCTCTATTGTGTTCCATTGACCTATGAGCCTAACTCTCTGCCAATACCATACAAACCTGGTTATGGTACGTATATAAAATAGGTCTTGAAAGTGAGTAAAGCAATTCTCCCCACTTTCTTCATATTTTTCGAACTTGTTTAGCTATTCCACTTACTTAGCCTTTCAGTGTAAGTTGTAGGATAATCCTGACTATATCCACAAAAAAAAATGCCATGATTTTGCTAACAATTGCACTAGACATGTGTATTCCATTGAGTAGAGTTGGTACCTTTGCTATGTGAGTCTCACAATCCATACATAACGTACATGTCTCTTCATTTTTCACAGATCTTTGATTTTTTAAATCAGTGTTTTATAGTTTGAAGCATACAAGACCTGCAAATGTTTTCTTATATTTAAAGCTAAGTATTTAATTTTTAAAATGTTTGCAAATGATATTACATTTTACATTTTTGTTTCTATGTGCTGTTATATATATATGTGTGTGTGTGTGTGTATGTGTATATATACACAATTGATTTTTATGTTTATTTTGTTCTATCAACTTGCTAACCTTATTTATATGTTGTAGGAGGCTTTCTTGGTAGATTTTGTAGAATTTATCCATGTAAGATGATCATGTTATCTGCAAATAAAGGTAAATTTATATCTTTCATTCTGATCTGCATTCCTTTTATTTCTTTTCCTCACCTTATTGTGTCTACTAGAGTTTCCAGTACTATGTGAAATAAAAGGATTGAGGATGGATGTCCTTGCCTTCACTCTAATTTTATGGGGAAAGCATTTAGTCTTTCACCATTAAGAATCATATTAGCTGTAAGAATTTTTTTTTTAATCAAGTTGAGGAAGTTCCTCTCTATTCCTGATAAAGTTTAGCTCTGTGTCCCCACCCAAATCTCATCTTGTAGCTCCCATAATTCACACTTGTTGTGGGAGGGACACAGTGGGATATGATTAAATCATGGGGGAGGATCTTTCCCGTGCTGTTCTCGTGATAATAAATGGGTCTCACGAGATCTGACAGTTTTTAAAAAGGGAGACTCCATGCAGGAGCTCTCTTTGCCTGCTGCCATCCGCTAAGAGATGACTTGCTCCTCCTTGCCTTCTGCCATGATTGTGAGGCCTCCCCAGCCACGTGGAGCTCTAAGCCCAGTTAAACCTCTTTCTTTTGTAAATTGCCCTGTCCTGGCTATGTCTTTATTGGCAGGGTGAAAACGGACTAACACTATTCCCTTTTCCCTAAGAGTTTTTCCTTATGTGTGTTAAAGCTTGTCAAATATTTTTGAGCATAAATTCATGTGGACATGCAATTTTTATTCTTTAACCTGTTAATATGATAGGTTACATTGCATTTAAAATGTTGAACCAGCCATGAATCTCTGGAATAAATCCACTTGGTTATGGTGGATATTTTTTACATGTTAATGAATTCTGTTGACTAAAATTTTCTTAAGGAGTTCGTTTATGCATTCATGAATACATCCAGGTATACTCCTATTTATACTGGTCAGTAGTTTTATTTTTTATAATTTTTCCTGGTTGATTATGCATAGCGCAGAGTGTTATTAGCTTCATAAAATGAATTGAAGTGCTCTCTCATCTATTTTCTGGAGACGATTGTGTATAATTGCTATCATTCTTTAAACATTTTCTAGAATTCAAGACTGAAGTTATCTGGGCTTACTAGATTTTTACAGTTTTCTTTCAACGACAGATTCAATTACTTTGATAGTTAAAGGCTATTATTGTATATTTGATGAGCTGAGTTTGCATTTTTCAAGTAATTGTCAATTTTTTGCATGTAAATTTGTTCAAAATATTTCCTTATTAACTTTTTGATGTCTGCAAGGTTATAGTTATATCCCCTGCTTTATTTCTGATAGTGTTAATTTGTGTCTACTTTTTTCTTTCTCTTGCTAGAAGTTAGTCGGTTTTAATATTTCCACAGAACAAAGTTTTAGTTTTCTTGTCTCTATTTTTTTCCTGATCTTAATTTTATCAATTTTTGCTTTTTTAAAGTATTTTTTTTTCTCAATTCTTTGGGTTTATTTTGCTCTCCTTTTTCCTCACTTTTTGAGGTGGGATCCTAGATTATTGATTTAAAGTTTTTCCATTTTTTTCTAATGTATGCCTTTGTTGCTCTAAATAGACATATATATATATGCTCTAAATATATATATATATGCTCTAAATATATAGATATACACACACATAAACACACGTGTGTGTGTATGGGTTATGTGTGTGTGTGTGTGTGTATATATAGGTTTTTTTATTTTCTTTTTTTCTTTTTTGAGACAGGGTCTAACTCTGTTGCCCAGGCTGAGTGTAGTGATGTGACACACTGCAGCCTCGACCTCCTGAGCTCAAGCAATCCTCCCAGCTCAACCTTCCAAATACCTGGGACTGTAGGCATGCACCACCACACCTGGCTAGTTTATGTTTTTTGTAGAGAGGGGGGTCTCACTAGATTGTTCAGGCTAGTCTCAAACTCTTGGATGCAAGTGATCCTCCCACCTCAGCCTGCCAAAGTGCTGGGATTACAGGCGTGACCCACAGCGTCTGCCTGTATTTTTTTTCTTTTTCATTTAATTCAATATATATTTGTATTTCCCTTTAAACATATTTGTTGATCCATGGATTATTTAGAAATGTGCTGTTTCGTGTGTAGTATTTAGGGATTGCCCTGTTCTATGTTGTCAATGAATTTTAGTTTTACAAATCTGTAAATTGTATTTTTTCAAAATTTTGGAACTACTTTTAGGCACTATTTTTATAAATATCCTTTTAGCCCACCTTCTTTCTCCTCTCGTCCTAGGATTCAGATGACTCAGATGTTAAATATTTTCATATAATTCCACATGTCTCGGGCTCTGTTCTTTTTGTTTTTGTTTCGTTTTGTTTTCAGTCTACTCTCTGTTGTTCAGAATGGGTAATTTCCACTATTCCATCTTCAAATTCACTGATTTATTCTTCTCTTGTCTCCATTTTGCTGTCTAGCCCACCTACTGATTTTTTTCTCATTTTGGCTATTATATTTTCAAGTTCTAAAATTTTATTTGATTCTCCCTTCTATCTTCTCTTTCTTTGCCGATACTGTCTATCTTTCATTTGTTTTACATAGGGTCTCTCTTCTCCTTTCCACCTTTGCAAGTTATATTTTTTACAGAATTTTCATCTGTACTGTTTATGATTTTTTTGTGTGAAGGGCTTTTATCTGTATTTAAAAAGAAAAATGGAGCAAAGAATGTCCATTCTACCTTTTTGGAAGTGGAAGTCTTCTATAAATGATGATTTTCTTTCTTTCATTTACTCAAGTACTTATTATCTACCAATTTCCAGTGACACAAAATGACTAAGATAGATATCGTTTCTACCCACAAGGTTGTTAGAGTCTAGTGATGAAGACGGATATTAAAAAAGTAAAAAGAAGTCAGTTACAACTGAAGTAAATTGTACCACACAGAGTAGCATATTAACAAATATAGGGGACGTAGCTTAGTTTTACACAATATTTCGTACAATGCCTTATACATGTGTTAGTTGTAAATAATGTTAGGTTATACCAAAAGGAACAGTTTTTTCACCCAACAGGAATAGACTAGCGTGTATCATTTGAAATAAACATAAGGTAAATAAAAATAGTATTTTATGTAGTGCCTAATAAACTTATAATCTATGGCCAAAAGTAATGCTCATGAATGTTGAATCAAAAATTTGGAAGCTGAGGATATTTCTGAGTGGTACATTCCTCTGCGTTTTTGTTTGTTTTTGTTTTGTTTTGTTTTTGACAGTCTCTTGCTCTGTCATTCAGGCTCCCATGCTGGATACAGTGCTGTAAACACAGTCATTGAAGCCTCAAACTCCTGGGCTCAAGTAATCCTCCTACCTCAGCCCCCTAAGTAGCTGGCACCACAAGCACACACCACCATACCCAGCTAACTTTTTTTAGAGAGGCAGTCTCACTATTGTTCCCCAGGCTGGTCTCAAACTCCTGGGCTCAAGCAATCCTCCCACCTCAGCCTCCCAAAGTGCTGGGATTACAGGGATGAGAAACTGCTCCCAACATCATTTCTATGAATTTGAGGTTATTATAATGAATGATAACTCTACTCTGTTTCACACACAGCTTCTCTCTTGTTTCTGCAAACAAAATAGAATTCCAGGTTGAGGGAATTTTAGTTATACTCCAGTACAGTGATTCTTAGGGTATTAGAGTGCCTAAGAATCTCTTCAGTGTCATAGCACTATTTCATTATGGAATGTTCAGCTACTTTATTTGTCTTCGGATTTGGCTGACTTCATTGTCTACCATCCTCCAAAGAACATGCTGACATTTTTAATTTGATGGACTGCTGAGAAACCACAGCAGGATATAGACCAACCCATCAAAAGTGAATTTAGGATTGCATTGATGTGTAGAACTAATTAGGTGACTAAGGGGAGTGGGACACTGATTGAAATCCATACGACTTTTCAATGCTCGCTCTGTAGGCTAGCTTCTGAAAGGAATAGTAAATTCAGGTGACTTGTTCTCTGCTGTCACCACAGTACTGCCTAGCCCTTCTCTGCTTCAAGTCAGTAGCAGAGGCCTTGACCCCTCCCCCAAAGCAAAGTATCCAAAGACAGGCAAGAATTTTATCTTTTACAGATCTTGAGGTCGTTTTCAGTTTATCCTGAAAAGATGCTGAAAACCTGCCTCCAGATCTTCTACCAAACGTGTCAACTCTGTCTCTGTACTCTCTCTCAAGCCCATCTTGAGCTTTAAATACTTTAAAAATAACACCGACCACTGCATGTATATGTAGATATGAAGTATTTATATTTGTGTAATGAAAATTACACAAATATAAATACTTGTGTATGTAAATTTGTGTGTACACAAATATAAATACTTGTGTATGTAAATATAAATATTTGTGTATGTTTGTTTAAATTTTGTATTTATAGTTTGTTTAAACTCCCTAGGGACAGATCAATCCCATGTAGTTATGGAAAATGTTACTAAACTTAGAAGACCTGGGTTTGTATAGCTTTCATACCATGTGACCAACTGATGTATCATCTTGTAAAGGTTTTATAGGACAGTGCCAATTGCTCTTCTTCTTAAAGAAGCATTCACTAAATGTGTAAATCTAACATTTTTCTGTGTGATATCCATCATTTCTTTGAACTCTTTTATTTTTACCAAATCTGAGATTCTTTTGTGCACAATCAGCTTTTATCTACGTGGTAAGTCTTTCCCTTGGCTGCCACACTACACTCAAATATTTAGTTTTGATTCATGCTCCTTAGGGTATGATATTCCTGAATCTCCACTCCAAATATTTATTTTAGATTTTTTTTTTTTCAGAATGTCTGGTCCTTACCTCTGCTCTTACTCCTAGCATTCTTGACTGAACCAACCCTGTTGTATCTCTGCATCAAATCCTGCCATTTGTTCACAGTTAATTAAGATAATTTTAGGAAAGAGAAGTAACATTTTTCTTGGGTATCAGTTAAGTGCCAGAAAAAAAAAAAAAAATTGAATTGTGTATTTCATAGGCATTATCTCATTGAATTTCCACAACCTAGGTATTATTATATTCACTTTTCAAAATGCTTAATAGAATCACAAATAAACTAAGTAACTCATATAAAGTCATATAGCTGGAGAATGATTGGATTAGGACTCAAATCTTAGATTGACCTCAAAATGTTTTGAGCTCTTATTCTCTATAACAGTGTTTCTTACAATCAAATGATGAATTGATCCCTTTAAATGAGGAAAATTATGGTGGGCACCAATTTGTGGTTTAAATTATGATCTTCATAGTGCTACTTATTGAATACAAAATTGTAAGTTTTATACATGTGCATTTTGTGCAACTTCAACACTAAATACATCTCTGGGTATTTAAGAGACCTCTTAAACTTATTATTTGCAAACTGATCTTTTGATATTCCCTTCTATTTCCACACTTGCTCCTTCTGCAGTTGTATCTATTTCAGTTAATGTCAACTGCATTCTTCCAGTGTCGCAAGTCAAAAATAATAATGTCATCCTTTAATTTCCCTCTTTCTCTCACTCCCCACGTCTAGCCCATCAGGAAGTTCTATAGTCTTTATTTTCAACATAGATCCAGAATGCAAGCTCCTCTCACAACTCCCACTACTCCCATCCTGGTTCAGTTCATCGTCACTTCCCTCATAGAGCAGCCTTCCAACTTGTTTCCTTGCTTCAGTTCTTGACATCATCAAGTTCATTCTAAACACAGCAGTCAGAAAAATCCTGGTTAAACAAAAATCAGATCACAATGTTTCTGTGCTATAATCTGCCCAATGGCTCACACTGGACTCAGAAGAAAAGCTAAAACCCTTCCGGCGATTTACCAGACCCTACATAGTCGGGTGCATGTTTTTACCTGTATAACATTCTCATTTTATTCTCTGCCTTATTTATATCTCTCCAGCAACATAGACCTGATCACTCTTGTCAACCACACAGACATGCTCTCGCCTTAGGGCATTTGCACCTGCTAGTCCCTCTGCTAGAAATGCTGTTTCCCTGGTTATCTCCATGGAAAGTTGCATACTTCTTGAAGATCTTCAGTGTAATTCTAACTACTCAGTGAGGCCTTTCTTAACTACAAAAATTGCAACCCTCCTCATCCTCCTTAGTATCCTTTACTATTTCATGTTTCTTCCTGATCATGAATCGGTATTTCACATGCTATATAGTCTACTTATTTATAATGGTGAGTATCTGCCTCTTTTATTACAATAAAACGATGCATGAGGGCAAACATGTTTATCTATTAATTATTCTATTTCTAGTACCTAGCTGACTGATTTGTACATAGAAAGCCTTAAGTAATTATTGAATGAGAAAATAAATTTAAAATTAATAAAATAACTATAAAAGTAATAAAATTAAATCTGAAAATATTAGTTGAATGCAATAGATTAGTTTCATGATATATATAATGTAAATTTTTTGAAACAAATTTTGCTCATTTGCATCCCATAGCAGAAACATATTCGCACATTTTTGATTTTGACTTGTTTTCAGATTAATTCCCTTGAATATGACAATGCTAAGCCATCATTATCACTTCTCTTAATTTTCTTATTAACAATGAAATTATTCTTTATTTTGTTGGGTCAATTAGTAGAATAGTGCCCCTCAAGCTACAATATAGAGAAAACATTTTCATTCTCTGCGTATTTACTACCGCACTTATCAATGAAGCATGGATAATTGGAACATAAAAGATGGAAAATGTCCTGCAAACATCAGTTCACCATGTGAATGTGGCAGATAGAGCATGGATTATTCGGTGAGCCCAAATTTTATAATATGCAAAAACTTGCTTTTAACTATGACTCTTCCCTATTTGAAATATTGTAAAACTTGTGTCTTACCAAGTGAATTCTTCTGTCCTTCACCTCTTGTGAAGGAGATTGTAAAGGCACATCCTTATATAGGAAATAAAATGCATCTCAATACTCAATTACGAGATTGTTATACAGGTGACCCAGAATATGCATGTATTTTTTTTTAAGATTGTCATCAAGAGAAAAATACAAAAATTCATTAATTCTTATAGAAATTGAGACTATGTCTGCAAACTCACATGATCCACAACGCACAGTTTAAGAAATATTGCTTATACTACAAGGAGTTTGCAATGTAAAGTATGATAAATGGCATATGAAAATATTACATTAGATTCAATAAGAGAAACATTCAATTTGTGAAAAAGGACAGTTTTTTTTTTTTTTTTTTTTTGAGGAAATGACATTTGTACTAGGGCCAATTTAGGAGGGTAGAAACTGAAATGGAAGTTAATTCAGCTGGAGAAAATAGCATGAGCAGAGAATCAGAAACCTTGATTTCTCGAGAAATTTCAAAACCATTAATTTGCTGGAAAACAGTTAAGAAGGAGATTAATGTAGATTAGCATGAAGAGATAGTCTAGATATTAGATGCACTAAGAAATGGTGGTAGCCAATGGGTATGCAGTGCCTTCTACACCCGCAGGTACTCTCCTAAGTGCTTTACTCATAGTCCCTTGTTTCACCTGCACCATAACCCTTTGAAGTAGATATGTTTTCATATTCTTCTCTCTGTTGGGCTGAGAAAGGTTCAGCAACTTTTCCAAGGTCACACTAACTTGATAGATCTCAGACTTTGATTCTGGAGCCCGTGTTTTACACTCTGTTCTAGACCTCTAAATATACAATTCTGGGCATATGAAGAATTAGAACCCCCTCCAGGACACAATATATTATTGGCAGTTGATGTAGTAGAAAAAGTACAGAAAGTTCTCAGGATCGAGAAGTAACATTTTGAAACAAGAATCTCCTAAAAGTTAATAAAAATAACTTACAGATTCAGTTTTCTCATAAGGCCAGAAAAGGAGAAGAGTTTCTAGTGATCTTTTGTGTTTTAACAAACCACATTTTAATAAGGTGTGTTTCTCATTTCCTTCTTTCTCTCACATCCCTTTCCCTCCCACAGCTTCCCAACAGTCACCTCATTGCAGCATTTCCTTTTCTTTCAAGCCCTATAACAGCTCTGACTGCTCATTTATCTTTTTTTTTTTTTTGGTACTAACTAAATATTTTAGTAGTTTGTGCCCCATGAATCTGATGTAAGAAATTGTTGGTCTTCAGTGATCTCATAAACGGTAAATCTGATCTGTGAAAACTTGGCAAAATCGTGTTAAGATCTTTGTTTCTCATGTTCTCCACCCTCAAGTGCAAAGGGACCACTTAGCTAAAAATATTTAAAATTTTCAAGAAACAAAAGTCAAGCAGAAGAAGTGAAGTGGTTTTATTTTTCTCCTTAGTAAATCATTTAAGTTTCTATGTATGTTCTTTCATCTGCTGTCCAGAAGGGTAAATGGAAGTCCTTGACACATAAATTAAAATTCATTTTAATCTTAATAAATATGATAAGGGCATTCTTTGTTTTTCTCTACACGTTCCCTTTATTAAAACATGCAGTCTGGTGACTGATTAAAACATTATTTCCAGTTGACACAAAATACAAGGACATTTCATATGACCGTATAATAATAAACATCTGAATGAAGAGGCTTTTTCCCACTTTAAAAAGTAAAGTAGAACCTACATTTACTTCTCTTTTTATGTTGTGGAGAAAAGTTGTGGGAAATCGTAGCATTGTGTCATTTATATGTTTATGATGGTAATATTGGACTCCCAGGAAAATTATGTTAAGTATTCTGTTTTACAAAAGCATATGTTTTAGTGATTCTCATTGGAATAAACATTTTTAATTATCAAATGAGGAATGAATGTTATTCATCAATAGCATCTGCAATAGACCCAATATTGGATCAATGTTGTGTTAGGTTTTACAGGCAGAAAACCTAAGAACGGAAGAATTAGATGGATCATCAAATATAGGATTAACTCCATGCTTGGTGGGGAATCAGTACAATAAAATGTGGCCACTCCAAACTAAAAAGCGGTTATGCCATCGTACTCAACACTGTGTTTAAAATATTTATTGAGTCCACTATATGCCACACCATTTGGTGCTGCAATGAATTAAAAAGACATAAAGACATCTCAAAGCGGTAGTCCCTGGCCTCATACAACCTTTTTTTTTTTTGTTTGGGGGGCAGAGTGGAGATCACACAGGTAATAAACAAGCATACAAATAAATTATATACAGGTTCTTAGTGCACTATGGAAGAAACTCTGGGCACCTGAAAAATCTAGGTTGTATTATAAGTATAGAGGAGTACGTACATGAAAACCTGGACAACATTAAACATTTGCTTCTGATAAACCTGGGAAGACATTTAAACTCTACGCTTTTCTGTCTTCATATCTAAGGTGAGATATTCCACTGACAAATGTTTTAAGCCCCTCTTCATGTTGTATAATTTTTAAATCCTTGCATTGACTTCCTTGGCTAAGAAAAACAAAGGAAGACTTTCAAAAGGGCATAGATGGCCTTCGCACTCCAATGGCATCACGACCTCCATTAAGGTGCTCAAGGTATGTGTTCCGTCTAAGTTGAAGAACACCCAGTTATAACAACAGAATGAATTTCGAGATTTCCAGTCAAGATGACAGATTAAAGTGTTCTCATTTACCTTTGCTCTTCTCCACCAGGCCCCATTGAAACAAAAACAGGCCGGGCGCGGAGGCTCACGCCGGTAATCCCAGTACTTTGGGAGGTCGAGATGGGCGGATCACCTGAGGTCAGGAGTTCAAGACCAGCCTAGGCAAAATGGCGAAACCCCATCTCTATTAAAAAATACAAAAATTAGCTGGGTGTAGTGGCATGTGCCTGTAATCCCAGCTACTCAGGAGGCTGAGGCAGGGAGAATTGCTTGAACCCCAGAGGTGGTGGAGGGTGCAGCCTGGGCGACAGAGCGAGACTCCATCGCAAACAAAAAACAAGCAAGCAAACAAGCAAACAAACAAACAAACAAAAAACACCAAATACACAAACAAAAACCCCCCACAAAAACAAAGTGATTTTTTGAAAGGTATCTATAAATTCTAAGAGAATGGGGGAGACAGCACTATCCAATTTTTCTAAGCTGCAAAATATGTGGCTTACCCGACCAAGAAAGCTGACCTCTAAGTTAGCACTTCAAAAAGCCAATAAGCACCTTGCCGTATTGAAACATACACAGAAGACTAATAAATTGTCATCAGCAAGTACCTCTGTTCTGGGGATAAAATTGTGGCTAAAATCTGGAGACCTGAGAAATTCCATTTCATAATCTGCAAGACATCCCCTGTTCCAGAGCTTATTCTTCACTTTCAGCAGTCAGAAGATGACATTACACGTTTTGGCCAAAAATTAAAAGGTGGGAAAAAAAAAGAGAGACTCTGGAATAAGATGCCAAGCAAATTAAGATCAAGTGCATGAAAGGATAAAAAGGCAATTAATTATGAGCATAGCTACTGAATGTAGAGATTCCTAGACCCTTTCTTCCACTTTTCTAGAAAATTTTGATTTTTTTTTTTTTTTTTTTTTTTTTTGAGAAGGGAAAGAAGCAAGTTACCTCAATTGGGAAGCATCAAGAAAACACCAGTCAGAGCACCGTACAAAAACGAACTTCAGCAAATTATACCGCTCATATGTACAATGATTCTAATCAGATTTTTCTTACCTTTCCTCAAAGCTAAGCATTCTATGATAAATTTAAGGATATCGTCAACTAGAAAGAGACCAAGGAATCAGGTTAAAAAAATTAAATTATAGGAAAAATAAAATATTCCAGGAGGAGAAATTTGACAAAAAAAAATCTTCAGAGGAATAAAAGAAAATATTTTATTCATGAGATAAATGTAATAAGCTGCAAAAAGAAAATACAAAGACCAACTAAGAGTTCTTGCACTTAAAATATTATTTAAAATATTTGAATATAATACGCATTTAAAAATTAGAGATTCATTCCAGGGAGGTCAAAATTTGCATAATGGGAGTTTCAGAGACAGAGTGTATAGAGGAAAGAAAGGAGTAGCCAAGAAAGTAATTCAAGAAAACTTTCCCAATCTGAAGCTCCTGAGTTTCCAAATTAAAATATTCTCCAAAGAGACTGCAAAAATCAAGAAAATGGACTCACCAAAGCACATCGTCATGATAATTTAGAGCACTGGGAACAAGGAAAATCCTACAAAAGTTGAGAGAAAATAAGTTTATGTGGTGCATCAAAAATCATATTGGCGTTAGACTTTTCTACAGCGATAAAGGAAGAATGCCTTCAAAATTCTGAGGGAAAATTGTTTCCATTTAAAATTTTCTATCTAGGATGCCATAAAAAAAGAGAATCTCTGGATCTGCAGTTTCCTCCACTATCTACATAGAGCTATTGGCATTTGAAATGTGGCTAGTGTGAATTGAGATGTAATATCAGTAAAAAAAATACACTAGACGTTGAATACCTGTTACAAAGAAAGAGTGCAAAATACTTCATTCATAATTTTTACACATAATTTTATGGTAAAATGTTGATAGTTTTGATATGTTGAAATAAATGAAATACTTTATGGAAATTAATTTTATATGTATCTTTTATTTGCTGTATCTACTAGAAAAAGTATAAGTAATATATGTGGCTCACGTTGTATATCTGTTGGACAATTCTTTTTAAAAAAAGAGGCATATTAACTTATTTTGTGATGGGAGACTTGTAAAAACTATTACTATGTAGAGCAGCATGGTCTAGTTCCTGTGGTGTGAACTCAGCACAATTTTGTTTTTTAGTTAATGGTCTTGGAAATTAATTTTCTGTGCTATGATTCTCTTTCTGTAGAGCAAAATTATGTAGTCTTCTACCACCTGTGAAGAGAAAGGATTTTTCTGGTTTTGAAGGCACGAGATTTCAGCAGTGTATGGAGAAATCTATGACAAAAAAAAAAAAAATTGCACAGAAAACAAAAATAGCAAATTCTGGCCTCCTTACTGAGTGCTCTAGATAATCACTCATTTGTGTACTTGATTTGTTTGGGCCTCATTTCAGTGTGATAATTTGTTGTTGGAATAATATTTGTGGCAGTAACAAAGATCTATTAATATCTTAATGTATATGTTAGCAGAGTTTAGTTTAGAGACAAGTCCACAGAAAGAGTGACAGGAAAATCAGATTACATTTTAGCAAATTGCAAGGGAGACAGTGTCATCTGTGTGGTGTACGCCACCTAATCTCTTCAACAATCATCACAAAAATTGAATGCAAGTAGAAACAGACGACCCATGTTTGCCTGGAGAGCCTGGGAAATAAGCAGAGTGGCCTATCTTCCAGGGAAGGAAGAATGCATTTCAAGCTCTCTCTGTCTCTCGCTCTCCCTCTCTCTCCATAAACACACATACACACACAAACACAGGGTTTACATATATATAGTATATGTATATATGAATGCTTATTACATATGTATATTTATGTATGTACATTACATATGTATATATGAAGGCCTATTACATATGTATATTTATGTATGCATATTTCATATATATGTATGCCTATTACATATGTATATGTATATATGCATGTCTATTACATATATATAACACATTTATTTTTGAAAATAATCTTTATTTTCTTTTCCACTCTCTTTTATTTTCTTCTCTCTAAAGGATTAATGATGCAGAAGAAAGCCAGCTGACACTTTGAGGACCTGGAACTAAATCAGACACATACCAAAAAAAAAGATCAAGGATTGCTCTGTTTGTTTTGTTTTGTACCCAAAGTAAAATATAAAATTTATAAGAATAGTTATGCATTTCAGCTGTGCCATTGACTGCATATAAATCAGTACCACTTCATTCAGTTTTCATACATTGTACTTTTTGTTGCAGTAAAATGTTCCTGGGAAAAAAAGTAGAGATACATTTTTGGGCAAAAATATATACAAGAGTTTTTAAGGCCTATTAGATCCTTGTAGTTTTTATAATTTAAATTTTAAGAAGATATTCTAATAATTAGAAACCTGTTTTATTTTTTTAAAGATATTTCTGGAATGAAGGTCATTGAGACCAAATGACCAAAAGGGGCATGCCCTCCTTATCGACAGATACCACAATTTATATTGGATACTTAATAGTTGTAAACTTTCCATAATGAACAGTTTCACAGTGTTTACAAAGAGAGATGAAAAAGAAGTAACCATAGCATGAAGCATCATCAGTAGCTTATGATTAATAAAAATTCAAGTATTTTAGTTAAATAAACTTGAAATAATAGATATGTATGAACTGGGTACTCTACAAAAAAAACCTGCATGTTTTCTTAAGTGCTACCAGATTTTATAAACAATAATGTATTTGGCCAAAGTTGCCAAAGCTGAAAATTTACCGTCCACATTTTTGATGACATAGTAAAACTGGAAATCACATATACAAATGTAGGGAATAATAGTACTTTGGAGTTGAACCATCAGTTTCACATCATAAACAACTATTTGCTTAAAGAGGAAATACAAATATATTTAGATATTTTAAAGGTTTGATATTTGAAAATTTTATATTTTCTATTTAAACTAGAAAAATGAGACATGCTACCTTATTCATTCATACACAATCTAAAGAAACTTTTAACCCAGTTCTCACTATGAGCTATGCACTATTTTAGCACTAAGGGTAAAGTGAAGAAACAGACAAAGCCTTTGCCCTCTAAGTTTATAGGTGTTGAAAACTGAAGTCTTGTTAAGGTATGATGAGAACATGAGAATGCCTCTTGTTCATCATTAAGACTTTGCTAAGTAACACACACAGAAAAAACATTTGTCTCACATGGCTGCTCATAGTACTAAAATCAACAATTTGCAACATATTAATTCGTTTTTCTACATATTCACATAACGACACATAAATACATGTATGTGGAGGAACTTTGTTCTTTCTCTCCTACCTTTTTCTAACAAAGTGAATATACTAAAGACATTGTTCTTAATATTATTTTTCAATTAATATCTGTAAAGGGTTATTTCTTGCTTTGATGCATATAGATTTAATAAATTCTTTAAACGCTTAATATTCCATAATATAAATGCAATATACTTACTAATAAGTCTTTTCTATTATCATTTATATTTGTGAAAACAATTCCTCAAAATGGGATTGTTGAATGAAGAACTAATTTTATTAGACAGCACAAGGTTTATTTTCCATAACCATTTCCAGCAATTCACCCTTCATTAGCAATACATATAAGAGCCTATTTTTCCACGCAACAATGAGTACTGGATAGTAATCTCTTTAATTTTCACAAATTTGATGGATTCAAAGTATACCATTTCAATTTCAATAAAAAACCTCTAATTTTTTTTCAATATGTTACTCGATATTTTGACTTTCTTCTATGAATACCTTGTTATTCTTTGTCTATTTTTTGTTTTATATATTTTAAATTTTAATCTAAGTATAACTTGCACATAATTTAGACACTCAAATGGTATGTTGTAAAAAATAGTAGTTGCTTACCTGCCCTTCTCTTTTTTTTTTTGAGACGGAGTCTCGCTCTGCGCCCAGGATGGAGTGCAGTGGGGCAATCTCCACTCACTGCAAGCTCCGCCTCCTGGGTTCACGCCATTCTCCTGCCTCAGCCTCCCGAGTAGCTGGGACTACAGGCACCCGCCACCGCGCCCGGCTAATTTTTGTATTTTTAGTAGAGACGGAGTTTCATCGCGTTAGCCAGGATGGTCTCGATCTCCTGACCTCGTGATGTGCCCATCTCGGCCTCCCAAAATGCTGGGATTACAGACGTGAGCCACCATGCCCGGCCCTGTCCTTCTCTTTTATTTTCTACTTCCAAGGATAAATTGCTTGTAATTCTCTTTGTTTTTTTTTTTTGTTTTTTTTTTTTTTTTTTTGATATCCACCTCTATCTCTATGAATAAAATTCTTATATTGTCAATTTTGATTGTCTAAATTGAGGTACTCAATTTTTTTTCTTACCATCATGGAATATGAGTGACTCTGTATCATAATCTGCAGCCGTTATTACACGCATGAACACTTTCTATGTCTTATCCTACCAAATTATGATATAATTCTTTATATCTTAACTTTGCTTGGGTCAGTAATCATTGTTTTTATCATGTCTGTGTAAATAATATTCACAGCTGCCCCACGTAATACTACACTGATATTTCCTTTACTACATAATATTTTATTTTCTCTTTAAATTTGTCTTATTTCTTAATTACTTGTTTTTTTCTAGGTGCTTATTGCTAATTCAACTGAAAATTCTTTCCAATATCCTTGGGTATGTCTTTATAAGCAGTGTGAAAACAGACTAATACAGGAGGACTATTCTTATTTTACTGTGTCAGAGACTGAATTTCTAATCCAATGCCTTCTGGCTCATAAGTACCCAATAAATTATAACTCTAATTTCAAATGAGAGAGCCCTGTAACTAGGGTGGGGTAGACTAAAAAGTCTCGTGGCTTTTATGTATGAAAAGTAAAATAGATGATGGGAAATGTCTTATGGGACCCACGTTGAATACAGTATATATTTTCTCAGGCAACCAATTGCCTCTAAATTTGCTATTTACAATTTACTCAGTCTTAATTAGCAGGCTGTTCCCCAAGTCAACCCTGCTGCAGGCAGAACATGAAGTAGAATATAAAAAAACAAAGTGTTTCTGGTTGCTGAAAGCAAGCCATACATATTCATGGTGAAAACAGAAAATCATTTGCCAAAGTGTGGATGGTAAATACAAATTAACCCTGCAATGAAAAGTATAGTATTTGCATTTTCAAGCCTTAGATCTCTCTGGGATTAATTAGGTGATCAATTGGAATTAAAGTTATCAGGAACAAAATCTGGCCTTAGATTATGTGTGTTAGTGTTCGGAGGGGGGAGTTGTATTATTCATTATTGTTGCTTTCATTATAATTATTTGATCCCATCCTCAAAGACTGTTGTATAAACTGATGGATGAAATCCGTCTGTGAAAATATTTTACGAACTGTTCAGGGCTACATAAATACAATGGGGTTTTATTGTTTCTATGTGTGCTCAACAGAATAACAATGAAGAGATAATATTGATAATCTGGAAGATTCTCAAATTGTCTCTCTCCTGTCCATCCCCATTGTAACCTCCATGGTTTAGCTACTTAACATTTCCTTTCTAGGGGAATGCAACAGCTTCTCCGTTACTGTCTAGCTCAAGGTTTGCTTCATTCTGGTCCATTCCGACAGTGCTGTGAGAGCAAATTTTCTGAGACCCAAATATAAAGTCAGATCATTTATAAAGTTTTGCCATGCCTTTGGATAAAATTCAACTTTCTTAGCTTGCCACAGATGATCCCTGTCCTGCCTACCTCTCCAGACTCATCTCCTGGCACTCAATTTGTCAACAATTCTTGACCAAGAATCAATTTTGTGCCAGGCACAATTCCAAGCCCTACACATTTCATTCTCCACATGTTAGCTTTATTAAATCATGTACATCCCTTAAAAATATTGAGATCTCAAAGCCTTCTGTGCATTTTCACATTGTTTTTTCCCTGCGAAGAATACTCCCTTTTGCCTCTACATCTTGCTAAATTCTTATGGGTTAGGACTTGGATAGGAAATTCAATTCTGTGGGAGGTCCTCTCAGACTTCACTTTGTCCACATCAGTGGTACTCCTCTCATGGCACTTACCACCCTGCATTACATTTGTCAACTCTCCGTCTGTCTTTCTCCTTTCTTAAAATTATTGCACCTTGAAAACAGAAATGGTGTCTATTATTTCTGGCTTGATAGGGCCCAGCAGGATCTCTGGAACACTGTAAATGAAAATAAATAGGCAATGAATGAATGAATGCCAGAGGGGAAACTTTCAAAGGTCCAGGACACCAAAAGTAAGTCATCAGTGATATCAAACTCCATAAAATAAATTTTTACTAATTATTAAGATATTCTGGATAAAGGAAAACTTTTATGGTTTCCATTACTTATATCCTGTAAAATAACCTCAGCAATTTATTTCAAAATTTAATGTATCATTAGGAATCTATCCTTTTGGTTTTAATTTACTAAAAACACTATCTTTGAAATCACAAGTGTAAAAAGGAATTAGTTATCTCAGGATTTATCCATTTGGAAAGACAATTGGGATGTTTTCTGAGGGCACCCAAAAAGATAAAGTGAGGGCCTAGGTGGGTCAGCATGGTGTGAAAACAAATTATAGGAGCAATGTTTGGATAGACTCCAAATGGAAGAGCAAGTTAGGACTTGAAAACACAAGTCAAACTGTAGACAACACTCTAAACAAACTATGGGCTATAGTCAACCATGGCCCATAGGTAAAATCTAGCTTGCTATCTAATCTAAAAATATTTTTTACAATTTTTAAATTGCACCATTTTTTTTTTTTTGGTTGTTATTTTGTTTTTTTTTTTTTTTTTTTTGTTTTTTTGAAACGGAGTCTCGCTCTGTTGCCCAGGCTGGAGTGCAGTGGCGCGATCTCGGCTCACTGCAAGCTCCACCTCCCAGGTTCACACCATTCTCCTGCCTAAGCCTCCCAAGTAGCTGGGACTACAGGTGCCCACCACTGCGCCCGGCTAATTTTTTGTATTATTAGTAGAGACGGGGTTTCACCATTGTCTCGATCTCCTGACCTTGTGATCCGCCTGCCTCGGCCTCCCAAAGTGCTGGGATTACAGGCGTGAGCCATCGCGCCCGGCAAATTGCACCATTTTTAATAGTTATCTAGGTATCTATATAACATCCATGTTTTTGCCTCTTTGTCTGCAAAGCGTATAATATTTACTATCTGGCTGTTTACAGAATACATTTGCAAAGCCCTGGTGTACTAACAAAGGCCAAGAATGTGAGCATGGAATAGGAATTACACGGATTGGAAGAATGCAAGCAGAAGGTGGACATTTTTCTGAAGGGGCCCAATGAATTCAGACACAGACTACACAGAAGTCCCTGGAATCACAATCACGTGTAAACAAGTTTCTTCACTTACATTGAAGAATATAGGAGATATCCACTCTTTATACATCTAATCAACCAACTGGTCTTAGGGAAAGTCTTACTTTAGAAGCTCACCCATAGTCCTGGAGATCATGTAAGGGAGTTGGATGGGATAATGATAATATGAAACAAAGTAGAAAGAGGAAAGATCTTTTCAGTAAAAGAAGAAAGTCAAAGAAACTTCTAGTCTTGAATACTTCTTCCTAGACATGAATAAAAGTGGATGATTTATTTTTGGCTGAGTCCTCTTCTGAAAGACACTGTGATAAAGAATGAATGTTTGGTGGCCATGTGAACTAAGAGTTCAATTCACTTTGGTCTACAAATCAAATTGTCAAAAGCTCACCCAATCTCATCCATCCTTCTCACTAATGATGTGTGCCCACTTAACTTAGGCTTTAAATTTATCTGCAATGATAACTTCTTGTCAACTTGATAAAATGTACAAAAAGACACCAGACTGAGTCAAAAATTGCTTTCACAAATGGCTTGAAAGTCATTGAGCTCTGTAAACATGAAAAACACGTCTTGACTAAAGACATGTTCAGAACTCTGGAGTGACACAGTAACAGTTTTAAATCTTACAGTGCATTCCTCTTTTGTTCTTAAGAAAACGGGAGTGTATATAATGGAGTATGTAATTGAAGCAATTATGATGTGTTAAATCTAAGTGAAATATATGGAGATAATCTTTCTCTAATAGCCCTTAATTTAGGTGCCAGCACTATAATCTGCAAGTAACCCTTGTGGCTCTTAAAAAGTCATTTTTGACCTTGCATTTTTCTTCTGTTTAATTGTGTCTCCTCCACGTCTTTGTTTGTCAGAACAAAGCTGCCTCTAGGAGCAGCCCTTAGAGCTGTATCTTATTCATAATACAGAATCTCTCATGCCATTACTTGAGGGCTTACTACATATTAGACTGTGTATGAGCATTTCTTATAACAATTTGGCAAATAGGGTCTCTAACCCTCTGATGAGGAAACTGAAGCTCAGAGAGGTTAAGAAACATAACCATGTTGGATTTGTGCTATATCAGCATGGATAAAGCTGAAAATTGTGCTCCCCATAATCTCTTTTCTTGTATGGCTCCAGGTTAGCATCGGTCAAAACGGTACTTGCATGAGATCTGGAAGGTGAAAGTAAAACAATAGTCGTTTCCCTTAGAAGATGGTTGCAATTAGACACCATGACAGACAGAAGCAGACTGTTTTTGCTTGCCTGTGCTCTAGGTATATCTCGTCTTCCAGACGGCTAACCTGCTAATCAATAGGACCCAGGCCCACCACCAGGGAGCTGGTTTCACACCACAGAGGGAGAAACTACACAAACACCACAGCTCTCCATAAACCTCTCCACTAATCCCCCTTTTTTTAAATTGTATAATAGTTTTATTTTTCTCATTTTACCATTTTTACATTTTACGCACAAATATTTTTTATCTGCGTAAAAATAGAAAATAACTGTTTTATGTAAAATTACAAAAAAATCAAAACCGCAAGGAAATACATAATTGTTATTATGACAGTATAAGTGTTGTTGTCATTATTTAAAGAGTAAAAATGTATGCAAAAGTCCTCCTCCCATTTACAAAAGATTGAGAATTTTTTTTTTCCTGGCAGCAAGTGAAATATTGAAGTATCAATATTTTTCCACCCTTTAGATATGCTACTGCCTTTAAGAAAGAACTAGTGTATCCTTGAAATAGCACAAAAATGTTTTAAAATTCATAATTGCAAAATGAACCTGTCACTAATCCCTTTTCTTTGGTCCCAAATAGATATCTTGAATTGCTTGGCTTTTTATAATTCCCTGAAAACGCTGGCTTGCTCAACTATACCAGTGGTTCAGGAAGAGTGGTCAGTGTTACTTTCTCTGACCTTTTGACCTCCTCTTCTAGACTTTTACTTCCCTAATGTTTCCCACATTGGCTTGAGGTCTAATTCCTATAGTAATTCCTCACTCCCAAGTGCTCACTGTGGCTTTACTCCCTTGTCTGAACTTTTGACTGATACACACAATCAAGACCATGAAGCAGACCCTAGGACAGTCACAGCCAAAGTCCATGCTCTTCTTTTCTATGGATTATGGTTTTTTTTGCCATCTTTATGTTTAAGGGGTGGTTCCAGGTCTACTTCCAGCCCTTAAACAAGGATAGAACATGTAATGGTCACACATCGCCACAACACAAGGCAGCAGGAACTAAAATTCATAAGAAAAGTGCAGAGCATTAAGGGCCTTCAAAAATAAAAGAGAAGGTCTGCTAAATGGAACCTTCGGAGATGAATGCTTCGTCAGCATTCACAGTGAAGAGAGTAGAGGTCATCAGATGTAGAAGCACAGAGAATGAAGAAATTATGTAATAAAATAGCAATATTTTTGTTTTCTAAAAAGCCATATCTGGATTTCTATTGGGGAGAAAGCCAGATTAGTAGGAAAAAATGCATATGTTACAAACTGAGCAAATAATGGTTCCTTCTCCTCAAGGGCTAGTGTGAAAAGTCTTCAAGAAAAGGGAAACTACTCTCATAATGAAGGCAGAGAAATTTGAAACGGGGTTTGGGTATGGATGTGAAGCGCAGAAGAATCAGTGAAAGGAGGAATGAGAAGACGGACAGAGGCAAGAAGAAAAGGAGAAGGAAGAAGAGGAATAGGAGGAGGAGACAAGAAAGTGAAGGACAGGAAATAGGTGGAAGAACTTGAGCAAAACAGGAAGGAAAGGAATAAAGAGGAATAAAAAAAACAAGCGGACAGAGAAGAGAAAATGATTCCCAGTGGCAGAAGGTTTTAATATGTAAATACTCCCATATTAACCCCAAAGTTTACAGAATGATTTTTTAAACTAAGTACATCATCTGAGCAAAGTCTTAGATATGAACACACAAGAGTTTAACATCAAGGTACAGTATTGCCAAGGAAAACTGATATGTCCCATTGGAATGCAAGAGCTTGAGGGTACAGGGAAGCTTGAAACATGACCCACAGACTTGGCTGAAATCATGGGAAAGATTTTGGAACATCACAAGTCATGGATTGGCGTTTCAGACAAGTTTAATGAGCTCTCTGGAGGGCAGGGGTACCCCATATGACATCTGTGTTATTATAACATAGATGTTACCATACCTTGAACATTCTAAGTATGTATGCCATTTAGCCATCTCCAAAACTATAAAGTGTATACTATTACTATGTTCATTTTACTAGTAAGAAAACAGAGCAGTTGAATAACTTCATAAAATCACACAGCTTAAAAGGGTCAAAGGTGATATTCAAACCAAGGTTTTTCTGATTCCAGAACCAGGAACTTAATCTTCATTTTCAATGACTTAGAAACAGTTGTGTGCATGTAGTCTCTTTTATTCTCTTTGACTCTGCACTATGTTGAAACCAGAACACTACACAAAATGTAGAATCTGCTATCAATTTTTCCACGGCCACTTCTTATTATTGTTTCTTCAAATGAGACAAAGCTGCAAAATCACTGTTTCTTTTCATTAGGCACTTGGTAAGGGACCGTTCAGCTATCACAATAAAGTTAACATGATCTCAACCGTTCTTATTAAGACAAGTGTTTTAAATTAAAAATTAACATCTTTGACATGTTAGAATGGTATATATTAACTCAAAGTCAGGTTTCTAAATAGGAAAAATATGAGATTAGCATGATCTAATGGACAAGGGGAAAGAACACCTTCTCTCATTCCTATCTTCTAACATGGAAGGAAATATTTCCTGAGCTTTTGTTTAAAATCAAAAAGCAGGGTTATAAGGTCAAGTAAAAACAGAATGCAGTTGACAATAAGTTTAACCATACATTACAGGTATATATTTTTAACAGGTGACTTGATATGAGATTCTTATAAATCAGAAAGGAAATCCCCAATCATGGTTCCTATTACTCTGTCTTTTAACCACTGAAGACTCATTTCTATTGAAAGTCTCTTTTGTGTTATTTTTATATAATGTTAGTGTTTAAGGAATAGGCTGGTGCACTCTAAAATAACTGTTGAAGTATGAGACATGGAATTCCCTGGATATTGGAGGTGCCTCATTTTTCCTCTGTGTTAAATCACAACCACCAAGTTGAAAATAGAAAAATAGAATTGCCCATTTGTTTGGCACACATGTCACAAAATAAACAATTGATTGTATGTTTACGTGTTTATGTTTCTGTTTTCACAATTTTAAGTACATTGCTTTTTAAGGTTTCTTTGTGTCTGTGTGTGTGTGTTAGTTTTTAAGTTATTGAGTACAGATTGGAATGTTTGGCTTAGATCAGGTGAGTCCCCTAAACTGGTAAATATTTACACACATTTCACCTATAAATAAAGTCAGGACAATTGTCTGATTTTTAAAAAATTGTCAATTTTTAATTACTCATATTTTTTTAATGTATGTATCTAAAACCGAGCATGCATATCTTCTAATTACCATAAAACACTTTCGGTCCCCTTAGTTTCTGTTGGGATCTAAGGCAGGCTGTAGCCAACATTTTCTGTAAAGGTTTATATAGTAAGGATTGAAGGCCCAGAGTTATCAACCTCAGCACTACTGACATTTTGTGTGAGATAATTATTTACTGGGGAGAGCTGTGTTGATCTCTCTAGGAATATTAACAGTATCCAAATCTCTTCCCATAAGAGTCCAGTACTATTCACCTCTTATAATTGCAGGAACCAGAAATCTCCGGATTTTGTCAAATGTTCCTTAAGACCCAGGAGCAAATTTAGTCCTGGTTGAGAGCTACTGCTTTGTAATATACAGGTCACACAGTCTTGGCTGCAACTCTGAAACTGTCCATAGATGACATATAAACAAAAAAGCCTGGCTGTGTACCAATAAAAGATTATTAATGGACACCAAATTGTGAACTTTATACAATTTTCCCATGTCATAAATTATTCTTCTTTTTTGTTTTATTGTTTTTCAACCATTTCAAACTTTAAAATTATTTTTTGCTTCTAAGGTAGACAAAATGGCAGCAGACCACAGTATGCCAATTCCTAATCTAGGGGAAGTCAAATGATAACCAAGACTAGTCTCTGCTTCAAAGTGCCCCTGATCTACAAGAACAAATGTTTCCTTACTTGGTAAATCCTTTCAAAAATATATGCAAAGGTAGTACCAAGGGATTTGGTTTACAGAGAAGGCTGCACTGAAAAGGGACTAAATTATCCCAGTAGATGACCAGAAGTCCACCAGGGAGTCCATGTCAGCAGTAGCAAGAGAGGCACATATTTTATATACCAAACTGTCAATTATATATCAATTGATATTGATACAAATGTATATATGTATGTGTATATATTTTTATTTATTTCAAAGAAACAACATCCCAAAATTAGATAGATTAGATAGCCATCTTTCAACTACCTTGCTCCACATTTTCGGTTGGTTGGTTGTTGGTGGTACCAGTTTTGTCTTGAATCCAGGGTTTGCACATATAACAATAGGTGGGTTTTCTTGTTTGTTTGTTTGTTGTTTTGATGGAGAGTCTCACTCTGTTGCCAGGCTTGAGTGCAGTGGCACAATCTTGGGCTCACTGCAACCTCCGCCTCCCAGGTTCAAGACATTCTCCTGCCTCAGTTTCCCAAGTAGTTAGGACTACAGGCACGTGCCACCATGCCCAGCAAATTTTTGTATTTTTAGTAGAAATGGCATTTCACCATGTTGGCCAGGATGGTCTCAATCTCTTGACCTCTTGATCTGCCCACCTCAGCCTCCCAAAGGGATTACAGGCATGAGCCACCATGCGCAGTCTTGAGACAAGTAGTTTTTCTGGGCTGGAGGAATGACAGCAAAAGCAATCATAAATGCAGCAAGCTTATTGGCCAACAAATTGATTTGAGGGAGTTGAAATCAGCAAATATTGAGATGGATTTATGTGAAGGACAAATTTCCTTGAGCTGTTCTTCCCAATGTACCCAAAGAAGCTCTTTGAAATTTTAAAGGAATATGCTGCATACATTGTGATGAAGTGAACTTAAGGAAATAAAGTGCATTCAGTTTGGGGGAAACGGGTATTTTTCCCCTTTATTTTCTTGAGTTTTACCTTCCCTATTAAGTTGCTGCCATCCTCAGGGGCAGTGGTTTTTGTAACATGTACTGATATAGACAATCCAGTATCAGAACTATATCTGCCATGTAACTTTAATCCTCAACTTTGGCCACAACTATTCTCAGTGATTAATGCCAACTGAGCTATACAGTTGTCAGTTGTTCTCAAGAGAAGCATCAGTGTCTCTTGTGGGCATCTGTGGCAACCACTGAAATGGGTAAAATTAAGGGTTAAGCTACCCTATACTCTAACCATTTCCTTGTAAGCATCAGTCTAAGAGTCATTCATCTGACCTCTTCACTAAATGGTACCCTTACACGGTTACCCCAGGAGATAAAATGTACTGTAACAGATCAGGGAATGACACATGCTGATTAGTGAAACTTTCCAAACAACTAAAAATGTACATCCTTAAATGTAGATAGATGATAAACAGATACATACACACATGTGTGTATGTAAGGTTATAGATGTAAATATATATATATGCATTAGCATATATGTGTGTATACAATTTCTTGTATGCTATATATTCTCCTATCATCAATTTCATCTCCTTCTCTTTTGTATTTTAGTTGGTAATTGGTGTTTCTCTTTTACTATGCCATCCCACACATTGTTTGAGGGAAGCAATTATGGCTTGTTCATATCTGGAGACACTACAACTCTTTATGCAGTGTTTAAGCATGCAGTAAGTATTTGTTGTATTTCAATTTAACTACTAAAAAACTTAATAGTATGACTAAAAGCACAATGATTGGTAAAGGGATATTTTAGAAACAATTACGGCATATGGGTCTTGTTTTAGAGAAATCCTTCACCAAATATTACAGATAAATCCTCCAAAAATAATTGTATTTATTTTTACTATTATCATGCACCTAGTGAAAGATTGAGACTACTAAGTAGTGAAAACAGCCTAAAAGATTTTAGTTTATCTCAGAAAATCACATGCAGCAATGATCAGATATTACCTGCTCTGGTTTCTCAAGCCTCTGCTTTAGGGGAGGGAGTGTTTCCTTATATTAATTTAAGAATAACGAATAAATAAATTAAATTTGAAAAGAGAAGACAACTTCTCTGTGGAGTGGCACTCACAAGAAAGAAAAATCGAATAAAGTTACCTTCAAACTTCAATGTGCATCAAAATCACCTGAAAGACTTGTTGAAACACAGATTGCTAGGCTCCATACTCAGAGTTTTCTGCTTCCATAGGTCTGAGTAGATGCCCAGAAATTTGCATTTTTACCAAGTTCCAAGGTGATGCTGAAGTTACTGTTATGGGATCCTACTTTGAAAACCATAGATCTAACATCATATTTCATATATTTCATGTATCCATCCTTACTATTTCTCTCATTGATTTAGGTAACTACCTTCTTTTATATGTGATAAAACTGACAGTTGGAAATCCAGTTACAACTTCTCTTATCTCATTTGCATAGTGTTTCCATGGCAGATTTCCTTCTTCATATTTACTGGGAAATTTATGATTTTCTAAATCCTGAATCTCATGAAAAATCTTTCAACAAATCTGAGAAAAGTGTTATAAATCCCCTGCGAGAATTGAAGGACATCAAGTACCATTGATATGTTACTAATCTTACAGAAAACACTGACTTGAAATCCAGGGCAGGGAACACCAACACACAGAGTCAAAGGTTGAGGTCAACATTTCTGAGAAACAGGACAGAGCATTTAGAAGAGAAGGTGTCATGATAAATTGATTAGTATGACATTTCACTGTTCCCTTGTTATCAGTTTGTGTACATGGCCCTGTCCATTGCTAATGGTGAGCCATTCCAACAAACAGAAATAAGCTTGTATGTATTGTATATTTTATATCCACCCTATGAGTGTTGTTCTAAGAAATGACTAGTTTAGAAAGCAAAAAACATTATTAATTGCCATTTTCAAAGCATGAGTTTCTGTGGTACTCTTAACCTTGATAGAAAATCTGAATGTTACGTTATTCACATAGTGCTTATAAAGGTTCACTGGCATTTTTTCAGTGTTTGAATATTACCTATAGGTTACAGTTCCTGGTAAACACTTCATCAGAATTAACGCAAGGAAAGAAAACCTGAATGTTGTTGTAGAAGACTCTGACATGAAATCAGAAACTGATTTAGAATGTGTTTCAATATTGCAAAGCAATAATAAGTTCAAGAGCAAATGAAAATTGGGGCAAGTGGACCAAAGGTTTTTTTTAAATAAGGAATTAAATGTGTTCTAAAGCACTGTATATCCTTACAGCCAACCTGGAGAAACTCAGGAATAAGCTTTTTAAAATATGACCAATTTCAATTCAAAAGGAAATAAATTTTTCTACATCTGAGATATTTGTAACAAAACAATGAATATGTCTATTGAATAGGGTATTTAATGTCTTGAGGTTTTAAAATTTCATTTTAGAATGATACTTTATTAATGTTACATAATTTATGTTGTCCTTTAGCTTTAAATTATTTTATTTGAAATTTATTTTGAGGTTCATTCTCCTTCCTTTAGTTTTCCTATTATGAAATACGTATTTCAAGCTGAGAACATTTGTACATATTATTGAAATATAAATGTTGTTGCAATATATTAATACCAGTAATAATAAACCATACATTTATTGTTACATCCATTTTATATTGCAAAAAATTATGAAACAATGTAAAGCTACTGCTGAGAAAAGATTCACTGTTTATTTTTATGGACACATTATTACTGAAAATGCATAAAGTGCTTTGAAAAAATGTAAAAGAACCTGATTTTGAGAATTTCTACAAATTCCCAGGAATTCTAATTTCTCTCTTTTTGAGACAGATTCTCTGATATGGTTTGTCTCTGTTTCCCCACCCAAATCTCATCCTGAATTGTAAAACCCACATGTGAGGGAAGGAGGTGATTGGATCATGGGGGCAGTTTCTTCCATGCTGTTTTCATGACAGTGAGTGAGTTCTCACGAGATCGGATGGTTTTATAAGTGTTGGGCAGTTCCTCCTGCACTCTTCTCTTTCCTGACAACTTGTGAAGAAGGTGCCTCCTTTCCCTTCCACCATGATTGTAAGTTTCCCAAAGCCTCCCCAGGCATGCAGAACTGTGAGTCAACTAAACCAAATTCCTTTATTAATTACCCAGTCTCAGGTATTTCTTTATAGCAGTGTGAAAACAGACTAACACGGGAACAGGCTGAGAGTGCAGTGGCACCATCTCCGTTCACTGCAACCTCCCTCTCCGGGCTTTAAGCAATTATTTTGCCTCATCCTCCCGAGTAGCTGGGACTACAGGTGTGTGCCACCACTCCTGGTTGTTGTTATTATTATTATTATTATTATTATTATTATTATTTAGGAGAGACCGGGTTTCATCATGTTGGCCCAGCTAGTCTCAAACTCCTGGCCTCAAGTGATCCACTTAACTCAGTGCCCAAAAGTGCTGTGATTACAGGCATGAGCCACTGCACCAGCCAATTCTTATTCGTTGTTTTCAAATTCAAAGATTAATATCTATCAGAAATTTGGAAATGTTATGTTTGACAGAGGCAGGAATTTTCAATTTCCAAGTTCCACAAAGTAGCAAACACAAGTATTTTATTTCTATTTATTGATTTTTTAAAGCTTTTATTTTAGGTTCAAGGGTACATGTGCAGGTTTGTTGTATAGATAAATTGTGTCTTGCAGGGATTTGACATACAGATTATTTACCCAGGTAGTAAGCTCAGTATCTGATAAGTAGTTTTTCAGTCCTCACCCTCCTCTTCGCCAGATCCTGTTTATTTATGGATAAATAAACAAATGAAACTTGAAGAGAGAAGACAACTCTCTGCCCAAATCTGCTCCTTCTGCAAACTTCTTCATTTCAATTTGCAACAAATCCATTCTTACCAGCATTCAGGGTGAACACTTGGAAACTTACTTGTTTCTTTCCTTTTCCTCATGCCCCACACCCAGTTTGGAAGAAAGTCGTGTTGGGTTTACCTTCCAAATACATCCAGAATCTGACCACCTCTCTACCACCTGGGGTCAAGCCACTGCACTGCACATTTGAGCCACACAAAAGCTTCCTCATCTGCCTTCCTACAGGTTATTCTCGACACAGCTGCCAAAGCGGTCCCTTTAACATCCCTCTACAATAAACATATGTCCATCAGTGACAGACTGGATTAAGAAAATGTGGCACATATACACCATGGAATACTATGCAGCCATAAAAAAAGGATGAGTTCGTGTCCTTTGTGGGGACATGGATGCAGCTGGAAACCATCATTCTCAGCAAACTATCGCAAGAACAGAAAATCAAACACCGCATGTTCTCACTCACAGGTGGGAATTGAACAATGAGATCACTTGGACACAGGAAGGGGAACATCACACGCCAGGGCCTATTGTGGGGAGGGGGGAGGAGGGATAGCATTAGGAGATATGCCTAATGTAAATGACGAGTTAATGGGTGCAGCACACCAACATGGCACATGTATACATATGTAATAAACCACATTGTGCACATGTACCCTAGAACTTAAAGTATAATAATTAAAAAGAAAAAAAAATCCCTCTGCAGTACTTCTCCAGTTCAGAGCAAAACACAAAATTCTTACAGAAGGCTTATGTGGCCCTCCATGGCGTATCCTTGGTTACCCTCTGTCAACTCCTACTTTCTCTTCTTTGCACACTCTGCTCCTTGAACCTGCCAGGCTCATTCTCTTTTTGAGGCCACTGCTGTTTCCTCTGCCTAGAACATTTTTCCTAGATATCTTTCTTGTTCGCTCAGATAATTGGTGAGAACAAGTCTCTTTAACAGCAAATTGACTGAAAAATACTAGGAAAGCACATGAATGTATGGGGAGAGGTGGATTTTTTTCCTGCCCTATATTTTGTCCCTTTGTTACTAGTTATTTTAATTACCTCCTAGAAATAGACCATGTTAGCCCACTCATCATTCTTTTTTCCCACAATTGAAGAAATATTTGTTACATTGCCTAGAGCCCAGAATCTCGTTGCTAGGGCAGAATTTTCCAAGGGTTCTTTGGCATATGTCCCCGAACAAAAGGTTTTTTTAAAATCTTTTATATTATATTTTTACTATTCCTTTTCTATACTTAGATCTGTTTAGATATACAATACATCCCACTGTGTTACTCGTGCCTGCAATATTCAGTACAGTCACATACTGTTTAGGTTTTTGGCCTAGGAGCAATAGCCCTTACCATATAGCCTAGATACGTAGTAGGCTACATCATCTAGGTTTATGTAAGTACACTATGGTGTTTGCACGACGATGAAATCACCTAACTGCACGTTTATCAGAACTTATCTCTGTGCTTAAGCAACAATGCATGACTGTAATTAAATTGGACACCATGATGTAAAAAGTAAAGGTTTCCAGTAGCATCCTAAAAGACTCTTTTCCAGAAACCAGAATGTTTTTATATTTTCAGTAAGCAAGATCTGTTTTGCTTAAAAGGGTGGTTGTTAGTGCTCTTCCATAAAAAGGTCCAGTTCTCCTCATGGAAATCTGAGAGTGATGTATTTTTCTGCCTTACTTGAAGTCAAAGGTAGACATGTGTCTCGTATTGGCAATAGAATGTGAGTGGAAGTGACGTTTGTCATTTCTAAGCTAATGTTTCAAAAGTTAGGCTGCAGTTTGCCATGTTTACTTTTGTCTGCTTTGGTGACTGTACAGCATAAAGGTGAAGACTCCTGCATGCCGAGGTCCTGAGTGAAGGTGATCTAAACTGCAGCTACCCAACTGGCCTGCAATGGTCAGACAGAATGAATGAGAAATAAACTTAGGTTGTTTTAAGGCATTGAGATTAGGTGCTTTTTGGTTTTGATTTGTTTTTCACTTTTGATATTGCAGAACAACTTAACCCATCCTGACTTATACACCTAATCTAAGGTATTTCTGTTTATTTCCCATTTTTGACCATGCTTGAGTCATTTACGCAATTACTGCCATTTTTTTTTTTTTTTTTTGGAGGATTAAAACCAGTTTTTGAGTAAGAATTTCAAAAGTAATGAGTGGACTGCCTCCTGAACAAAGCATTCAGCACATTGCTTACAGGCCTCTTGCAATCATTTTGATGATTCTGAGTACTCACTAGACACACAGATGCATGGAGCAATATTTGTGTAGAGTGATAGGAATTTCTGTGATGCTGCCAAAATGTTCATTTCTGCACATATAAATCCAACTCCCTTGCATTTATCATAACTGAAAAATTCTTTGAGGTTTCTGTAACTGGCTTTTAACTGTCTCGGTGCCTATTTTTCAGAGGGTTAGCATCCACTAGGAAACCTTTCCCTGTCCATTTCCCCAAAGCAAGGTGCTTCAAAAGTCAGAACACCCAGAAATATTCCAGGGTATATTCATGATCCAAGCACCCATCCTGAGAGTAGAGACAAACAGAATTTAGAGGTATCCCACCCAATTTTGTGGACTTTTATGCAATTTGACTCAAAAAATCCACACCAATCCGGAGGCATATGGATTTATTTACTCATTTCCTTTGCAGAAGAGTACTTTAGGAATCACTTCTGCCTTTCCCCCACACCCCCTGCCTTTCTCTGTCTCATCATTTGGAGGCTACAGGGGAAATAAATTCATCTTGAAGGAGTGTTATGAATATGATCGTGGCCATTATTTGATTAAATACTTAAACAGTATAATCCTACCCAGCGACCATGTCACATGAGGGAACCATGGTTATCATCAATTACTGTTCATTTTCTGTAAACATGGACCTGAGCCAAATTTAGGGGGAAAATAAAAAGTTGGCAAATGATGTATTTGGCATCTTCCATCTGTTTTTTTTTTTTCTCTACCCCTTCAGTTTTTGCTCAGGGTTTATTATTTTTTCTTGGGGCACCAAAACTATTAGATCAGGGATTTTGTTTCCCGCCTAGACTTCTTTAAACCTCTCCTGCTGTGGAAATACTGTCCTCTGGCTCTTATTGTTATATTAGGGCATCATTTTAGAGCTACTGCCAGAGTATTATGGAATCCCTATCTCTGAAACGGATTTCCAGGGGAAGTCTAGGGTAGGCGTTTGAGATGTTAAGCAAATTCCTTAAGTTCATATAGCTGCCTGAAGGCAAACAACGCATTGCATTTTAACAGGTTATCAATTATAAATGGATTTCAGGTATCAAAGGATGGTCAATTATTGTTAAACATTTGGGCTTAGGATTTTGACTAGAGCCCGTTTCCAGCTGACACTGTGACTGACGCTGCCACATGGGCTCCACTTTGCTCACCTTGTGCTACATTCAGGCATCTTGGAGAATTAACCTCAGTTCCAGAGGCAGGACCTGCAGAATCTAAGCCAATCACAGTCATCATGACTCTCATACCACTGTGAATGTCTTAGGGATGGGCCAATCAGCATAAAGACTTACTCAGGCGCATGGAAGTGATGTAATTCAGGGCAACCAACAGATGGGAGAAAACATTTCCTTAGGTCCTTTGGAGAAGAAATTTCTTCGGTTTTATGAAAAATATTTTAAGAAATGACCCTTTTTCTATTCTCCAGGGAAGATGAGGAAGGAAGTAGGATGAGAACATGACACTTAGACCAAGGTTCATAAGGGGATGCCAGCCTTACAAATACTTTGGCATCTGAAAGCGGAAAATGATGTGAGGGAATTGGTCCTTGTTAACTTCTTCATGCAACTGAAACAAACCTGCCCTGGGGTTTACTCTGCATTTCCTTTGAATTAAATGAGATCTGCAAATCTCCTTTTTTTTTTTTTTTTTTTTAATAATTTCAAGAGTTTTAAAATTTGCAACCAAAATATTCCTTTACTATTATACCCTCTAAGAATAGTCTCCAATAAACATATGTGTGCATGTGTCTTTATATTTATCGCAACACTATTCACAATAACAAAGACTTGGAACCAACCCAAATGCACATCAATGATAGACTGGGTAAAGAAAATGTGGCACATATACACCATGGAATACTACACAGCCATAAAAAAGGACGAGTTCATGTCCTTTGCGGGGACATGCATGAAGCTGGAAAACATAATTCTCAGCAAACTAACACAGGAACAGAAAACCAAACACTGCATGTTCTCACTCCTAAGTGGGAGTTGAACAGTGAGAACACATGGACACAGGGAGGGGAACATCACTTACTGTGGAGAGCTAAGGGAGGGACAGCATTAGGAGAAATACCTGATATAAATGATGGTTGTTGGGTGCAGCAAACCACCATGGCACTTTTATAGCTGTGTAACAAACCTGCACGTTCTGCACACGTACCCCAGAACTTAAAGGGTAATAAAAAAAATAAAGAATAATAGTCTCTAACTTTCTAAAACATCCACGTAAGCCCAGTGCCCAGGTGATTCATTATGCAGTCATGTATTGTTTAATTATGTGGATATCTTGTGAGAAATGCATTGTTAGATTTCCTCTTCCTGCAAACATCATAGAGTGTGCTTATTACACAAACCTAGATGGTATAGTCCGCTACACACTTAAGTTATATGTTATAGTCTATTGCTTCTAGGCTACAAATCTGTACAGCTTGTTACTATACTGAATACTATAGGCAGTTGTAAAACAATGTTATATATTTCTGTATCTAAACAGATCTAAACATATAAAAGTAACAGTAAAAATAAGGTATAAAAGATTGTCTAAACTTGTACACCTTTTAGGGCACTTACCATGAATTGACCTTGCAGGACTGGAGTTGTTCTGGGTGAGTCAGTGAGTGAATGGTGAGTGAGTGTGAAGGCCTATATTGCTGTACACTACTTCAGATTATATAAACACTTAAACTTAGGCTACACTAAATTTATAAAAACAATAATATTTCTCCAATAATAAATTAACTTTAACATACTGGAATATTTTTCTTTATATGCTTTTAATTTTTTTAACTTTTTGACTATTTTGTAATAACCTTTAGCTTAAAACACACATTGTACAGCTGTCCAAAAATATTTTGTTTAATTCCTCCTCTATAAGCTTTCCCTACAGTTTTAAATTTTTTTTTTTTACTTTTTAAATGACTGGCAGAGCAGCAGGTTTGTTTACACCAGCATCACCACAAACACATCAGCAACGTGTTGCCTTAGGGAGTTACAATGACTGTGATGTCACTAGGTGATAGGAATTTTTCAACTTCATTACAGTCTTATGGGAGCACTGTCATATAGGCAACTCATCATTGACTAATGCTTCATGTTACAGTGCATGAATATGTAATGTGTCTATAAAAATCAGATCTTTTGTCAGATAAATTTATGTTAAAAACACCTTTGGGCTGGACACGGTGGATCACACTTGTAATCCCAGCTCTTTGGGAGGTTGAGGCAGGCAGATCACTTGAGCTAAGGAGTTTGATACCAGCCCAGGCAACATGACAAAACTCTGTCTCTAAAAAATACAAAAATTTACCAGGTGTGGTGGCGCACACCTATAGTCCCAGCTACTTGAAGGGCTTATGTGGGAGGATCTTCTTGAGATCGTGTGGTTGAAGCTGCAGTGAGCTGAGATTGAGCCACTGCACTCCATTTTGGGAGAAACAGCAAGATCCTGTCTCAAAACACACACATACACAGACACATGAACACACATAGACACACACACACACACACACACACACACACACCTTTGAATGGTCTCTCTCCATGTTGAATAGTAATAATGCTAATAACCATGATTAGACCTACATATTCCTCAATAAAAATATTTTTGAATACCCCTATTAGTTTTGCCCACAGGGAATGTACTGTATTTTGCTAGTAATGACAGACACTGCAGTTGTGTTTGGCTAATAATGCACAAATATGTTTATAAAATATGAATTTTAAAATTCTTCTTTGTCTCAGACATTTGTTTATGCCTAGTAACGTAATGCAAATATTAATAGTCTTTATTTTCAAAGAATTAATGCATTAATTTGAAATAAAATAACTTTTCTGGTTTTTATGAAGAGAAAAAAAATATGAGAGAGAAAAGGCAAACCTGAAGACAACTATTGGTAAAGGAAATTACCCATGAAATTCATGTGCATAACTCCAGAATCTCTGTAACTGATAATAGTGACTCTATATCCTAGTCCCCTACGTGCATATAGTTGGCTGTTCTTTTCCTCCTTACCTTCATTATATCTTTATTCATCTCTATTCTTAGCAGTTTTTCACTTTGTGGGCTCTCCCTTTCTCAGTTCCCTCTTGCATAAAATGAGATTTTCATTTTTAAATGCTTAAATGAGCCAATAGTGTAAAGTTCTTAGAACACTGCCTGGAACACAGTGTGCACTCATTGATTACTTTGCCTTATTTATTAATGTTACTAATCACCAACAGTGTTATATAACATACATGTAGCAAACACTTTTCAGTTGTTCTTATAAATGTAATTTTATTGGATACACAGTGCTCTGTGAAGTGTTACTCATAACATAGTTTTTTTTTTTTATTTTGTAATTGCTTAATAGTTACATTGTTTGTAGCTTTGTAAGTTTTAATTTTTTTTATATTATTATTATAGGTAACCATGCAATGTATCCATATTTATATCTCTTTGATAAAAATTTTCTTATTTTCCTGGGATCCAGTCTCAGAATTGAAATCACTGGGTGAAGGAGTATATTGGTGTGACATATGTCTTCCAAATATTTCATGGGGTTTCCTGCATTTAGCTTCCTTACTACTGGCTGGGGCCTATTTCTGGCCAATGGACACTGGCCAATGCGGTGTAGACCTGAGTAAGTTGTGTCACTTCCAGGATGAGCATTTAATTTCCAGATAAAAAACTTTGGATGTTTTCTCTGTGCATTCATGTGAAAAGTGGAGGCACCAAAAAGAAGCAGTTTATGTCACTAAGTTGCTACATGAAGGACAAATTACCACAGAGTTATGATATAAAGCCACCCTACATGAGCAAGAAGCAAACAGTTTTGGTGTTACATACTGAGACTTGAGGTGTCTTTGTTATGGCACAAATAGGATGCTGCTGTGGTACAGTGGCTTGCCTTTATCCACCCATGGTTTCACTTTCAGAGGTTTTAGTTACCTATGGTCAACTGTGGTGTGAAAATAGGTTAAGTACAGTACAATAAGATACTGAGAGAGAAAGATACCACATACACACAACATTTATTGTGGCACATTGTTATAATTTCTGTATTTTATTATTAGTTATTGTTGTTAATCTCTTACCATGCCTAAGTGATAAATTAAACTTTATCATAAGTGTGTATGTATAGGAAAAAACATAGTATACAGAGGTTTTGGTACTATCTACATTTTCAGGCATCCAATGGGGGTCTTGGAACATATATCCCATGGATAAGAGGTGATATTGTTTGGCTGTGTCCCCACCCAAATCTCATTTTGAATTCCCATGTGTAGTGGGAAGGACCCAGTGGGAGGTAATGAAATCATGGGGGCAGCTCTTTCTCATGCTGTTCTTGTGATAGTGAATAAGTCTCATGAAATCCGACGGTTTTATAAAGAAGAGTTTCCCTGCACAAGCTCTCTCTCTTTGCCTGCCGCCATCCATGTAAGATGTGACTTGCTCCAACTTGCCTTCCACCATGATTGTGAGGCCTCCCTAGCCATGTGGAACTGTAAATCATTAAACTTCTTTCTTTTGTAAATTGCCCAGTCTCAGGTATGCCTTTATCAGCGGCATGAAAACAAGCTAATACAAGGGGGAACTCCTATACTGACTTAGCAGTTGCATGTGAGGAGTTGAGGAAACTGAAATCAGAGTATGGCAGGATATGGATTCATTTTACAGCACTGCCAAAGTAATTGACCAAATAGTGTCTTAGTCTATTCTTGCTGTTAATGTAACGACTGTAGCTAGGTAATTTATAAATAATATAAATTTATTTCTTCACAATTCTTGAGGCTGAGAAGTCCAAAATCAAGGCACCAGCAGGTTTGGTGTCTGGTGAGGGCCATGCTTTCTGCCCCCAGGATGAGGCAGATTATTCTGAAGGAAAGCTATGGACTGAAACTGTCCCCCAAAATTTGTAAGTTGAAACTTAATCAGCAATGTAATAGTATTAAAAAGTGGGGCCTCAGAACATAATTAAGTGTTATGAAGGTAGAGACCTCATGGATGGGATTAGGACTCTTATAAAAAGTTTAGGTTTCCTCACATGGCAGAAGTATAGAATGCAGCAAACCTATCCCCTCAAAACTTTTCATAACCCTAATCCTATCCATGAGGTCTCCGCCCTCATGACACTTAATTATGTCCTAAGGCCCCACTTTTTAATACTGTTGCATTGGTGATTAAGTTTCAACTCATAAATTTTGGGGGACAGTTTCAGACCATAGCTTTCCACCCCTGGTCCACAAAATGTTCTCCACACATGCAACATGCATGTATTTTATTCCAGTAACCTCTAAGTCTCAATTAATTCTAGCATAACCCAAAAGTCTAAAGTTCAGAGTCTCATGCAAATCAAATATGGATGAGACTTGGTTGAGATGTGAACCTGTGAGATCAGACAAGTTATACACTTCCAAATCACAATGGTAGGACAGGCATTGAACAGACATTCCTATGCCAAAAAGGAGCAATAGGAAAGAAGAAAGGAGTTAACAGTTCTCAAGTCCAAAACCCAACAAAGCAAACAATATTAAATCTTGAGGCTTCAGAATAACCTTTCAACTCCATACCCTGTCTTGTAGACACACTGAGGCAGGGCTCAAGACCCCAAAGCCCTTGGAGTTCCCACACCCACAGGTTTTCTGAACACAGTCCACACAGTAACTCACACAAGTTGAAACTGGGTTCCTTCTGCTCTCTCAAGCTGGTGTTGCACACTGGTGGTTCTACAATTATGAGGTCTTGGATATGACACTGACGAGGTTCTCAGGGGCATCCTTAGAAATCTAGGTAGGGGTACCAGTGCCTCCACAGTTCTTACTGTCTTCATGGCTGCAGAGGTAGTACCACATGGATACCACCATGATTTATTGCCTGTACCTTTCAGAGGGGCAGCCTGAGCCACACCTGGACCCACTTGAGCCACAGCTTGATGGTCAAGGAGCATTGCACTCCAATGTAAGGAGCAGAGATGTGAGATGCTACAAGGCAGCAAATCCTGAGGTCCTGTGGGTGATTGGGTCTTTTTTTTTTTTTTTTTTTTTTTTTTGAGATGGAGTCTCGCTCTGTCACCCAGGCTGGAGTGCAGTGGTGCGATCTCAGCTCACTGTCACTTTTGCCTCCCGGGTTCAAGTGATTCTGCTGCCTCAGCCTCCTGAGTAGCTGGGATTTCACAAATCCCCAGAGACCCCAGAGACGGGGTTTCACCATGTTGGTCAGGCTGGTCTCGAACTCCTGACTTCATGATTTATCCGCCTTGTGATTCGCCCGCCTCAGACTCCCAAAGCGCTGGGATTAGTCCGTGCCCACTGCTATGATAAAATACTTGAGACTTGGTGATTTATAAAGGACAGAAATTTATTCTGGAGCCTGAGAAGTCCAAGATCAAGAAGCCAGCAAGTTTTGTGTCTGCCAAGGTCCATGGTCTCTGCTTCCAAAATGGTGCCTTGAACACTGTTTCCTCACATGGCAGAAAAACAGAAGACAGCAAACTTACTCCTTCAAGACCTTTTATAAGGGCCCTAATCCCATTCATGACAGTTCCACATGACTTAATCACCTCCTAAGGCCTCACTTCTTAATATTATCACACTGATGATTACATTTCAACATGTGAATTTGGTGGAACATATTGATATCATAGCACTATTACCTACCCAACGTATCTGTGGATCTATGTGAAGGATTAGAAATGAGACACCTATTGATTGAATGTTGTTGATTGTCATTTACAATTTATTAAAAGAAAAATAAATTCAGCAAAGAATTGGTAACTTTCGAACATAATTGAAGGAAAAAGATAAAGTTCATTAATTCTGTAACTTGCCTGATTGGAGAAAGTACCTGTTTATCAACTCCAAACAGTAAGAGTAAAGGTTATTAAGTCAAAAATGTCCAGTAAAAGTTTCATCTGATTAAATGCTCTCAGGACAAAGATTAGACTAAGAGTGTAATGCCTTTAAATATCATCAATAAAAATCATTAATAAAGTATTTTATATTTTTGTGCAAATATTAAAATTCACATCTCAACTCAGACTGACAGCATTTCAATTGGCCAGTAACTGCATGTCCCTAGTGGCTACTGTCTTAGAGAGTACAAACCTAGCTACTTTAATGAATAATGCTCTACATTATAAACTGGTACTTTGAACAACAAGAAGGACCACCACCTTCCTGATGCCTAAGTTAAAAAGTGTGATGGTTAATTGTATATGTCAACTTGAAGGGTGTTTTTGAATGAAATTAAGATTTAAATTGGTGAACTTTGAGTAAGCACATTGCCATCCATAATGTGTGTGAGCATCATCCAATTAGACGAAGGCCTGATTATAACAAATAGACCAGCCTCCTTGAGCAAAGGATAATATATCAGCAGACTGCCTTCAGACTTAATCTGCACGTTTGTTTCTCCCAGGTCTCCAGCCTGTTGTCATTTGGACTAGAACAGAACCATGAGTCCTCCTGGGTCTTTAGGCTGTTGGCCAGCACAACAGATTTTGGACTTGACAGCCTCCATTATCATGTGAGTTGATTTACATATAAAGATTTAAATATAAATATAGATACACATATAGATATATTGATTTATATGCAATTGTTTCTTGTTCTCTGGAAAACCTAATAGAGAGCAATTACTTAACTGAAAGTCACTAATTTCAACCTTTTGTTATATTTTCCACATCTTTCATAAAGGCTGGAAGTTAAAAACTACATTTTTCAGAATGATTATAGCTAAGGTCTTAGATGCAATTGAGATTCCACTAATGAGTTGCAGTTGCAGGATTTTTGGAAGATACAAGTGAGGAAAAATCTTTTATCAATGAAATGCCAACAGACATAGGATTTCTTCCATTACTAAATTCTACATTCCTTTGTCTAGTAACTGAAGCAGTTTTAATCACAACATACTTCTAGCAGCAGCCACAAATATTTTCCTGTTCTCTATAGTGCTATGACCCTGAAACCAGAAATCCAGTGCAGCTCACTGACGTTTATTCCTCTGTCCTTTCAGCAATTTTCTAAGTACCTAATTACTTTTGGATTGATAAACCTAGAGAGGTTTCTGTTTCCCACATTAAAATTCACTGGAAGAATAATGTGTTACATTTACTTATTTGCTAGATTTTTAGAATCAGGTTTAGTTATGGTAAATGCTAAGGTTCTGTAAGAGCTTAAAATTTAGTTAGTTAAATAAAAGTATATTTATCATTTATATAATAGTTCAGAGATGCATACATTTTATTACTTTGCATACATATTGTAAAAAAAAGCATTCTAATTATAAAAAGACACTGATTTTTCTGTTATATTAGTTGTTCTCAAATCTCAGGCATTAGGAAGATAGTGGTTCTTATTAGAGAACCTATGCCAACAAGTTTGGGAGTGAGAACAAGTTTAGGAGTTTAGGTGGACGCTGCCCACAAGAATATTGTACAGGCTCCTGTACATCTGGAAAGAGCTTTCAATGACCTATACATATATTAAACCAAATCATAAAAGTGAAGATAAGGAGAGATTATTTTGGAAAGGGATTTCTGTCAAACAGAATGTGACACAGCTCTCTTGCTAGTCTATTTTATTAGCCAGAACTATTTCAGTTGCAAATTTTGGAAATTTACTTTAAACTAACTTCAAGGAGTAAGTTGGTTCGCAAACCTAAAAATCCCAGGGGTTGATTATACTTCAAGCAAACGTGGGTTCAAGATTGCAAATACTGTCAACAGGACTATTCCATTATTTCCATTTCCATTTTATTATTTTCTTTTCAGTCAATACAAAGTCAATTTCATTATCTGAGCTACCCAAGAAGGGACAAACTTCTTTTTCAATAAACGTCCAATAACAATTTCTAAGCCTCATTGGAAATGATTTAAATAAGATCATGTACTCATCCCTGAATCACATTTTTGACAGGGCATTCAATACCCTGAATAGGTGATATTTCCACTTTGAAGAGGAGGGTAAAATCAGCTCTAACACAGCACATGTAATGACACTGGGCAATGGAGTTATTTTCCCATGAGAATTAGTTTGTTCTTATTAGAATAAGAAGGTAATCCTATTAAGCAGATAAATATTTGTAGGTCAATCTCCAGCTAGATAGTCAGTACTCTAAAAATATGTAAACCATTTAATTAAAGTTATATCTTATATATTTATGTGTTAATGTTTTATATTTTAGCATCAAATTTAATAATCTTATTTGATAAAAACTTTGCTATGTCAAATGTAGAAAACACTGCATAATGGGTGCAAAATAAATATTTGTTGAGCTAGTTAATGTGTTTACATTGGTAACGTATTCATTATCTATTGCCATATTTTAAAAAGAATTTAAAAGATTATTGTTTAGAAACAATAGATATTTATTTGTTCATAATTCTGTGGGTCAGCAATTTGGTCAGGTCTCAGATGGTATATCTCTTCGCTATTGTCAATTGGGCTCACTCATGCATTTGGAGTCAGTTTTCAACCGGCAAGTTTTCGGCAGATATAAAATGGTTCTGACTTGTCCAAGAACACCACGCTCAGATGCTTGGAGGTTGTCTAGAGAAATAGAGATGGCCGGACTATGTATCTGTTGTCTGTCTACAAACTGATTACAGGCTTTCTTTTAAAATAGCTGTATTCACAAAACAAGAAGACAATGAAAGACTCAGTGTACAAATACTTTTAGGATTCTGTTTGGATAATGTTTGCTGATACATCATTGGCTACGGTAAATCACCAGAAATGGAGAAATAGATTCTACCTTTTCATAAGGAAGCCTACAAATTTTATGGCTTTTTTCATGTTTAAATTTACGATAGTCCAATTTATTTACATTCCTCTTAGTTGCAAAATAATTCATCCTCCCCAAAGACTTCCCAAAAAATCTCATCAAATTTCAGTATCAGGCTCAATGTTCAGTATCTGGTCTAAGATAGATGTATCTCATGATTTAGTGACATGTAAACTAAAAGGATAAGTTACCTGACCTGAACATGGATACTCCCAAAAGAGAAGGAATAGAAGGTCACATTACTCTGCAAACACAAAGTTTTTCTTGATTAAAGATGAATTTTGCTTCTTGTGAGTAATTCCTGAGTCTATTTTTCTCCACGGTACTTGGCTCTGCCCTCTGAGTCATTCTTCCTTTTAGAAAGCAAGTACCTAAGAACATGCTCCACCTGATTTCTGCTTCTAGAAAGTTAAAGGCACAAAAACATTTTCCAATTTGGACTAACTCACTTTTAGTAAAAGTGGTAGTGCTTTGATTATTACTACTTCCTTCAAAATTCTATGTGTTTCCTGTGAATTCACAAAGCTCTAACCACATTTGCTCATGTAGCACTTGTTAAAGCAACTCACGTGGTCAAATCCATTTTCAAAGGGTGGAAAAGTGTTTTCCATCTCTTAATGGAAGAAGTTGCATGTTATCATGGCCTTTTCTTTTAACATTACCACAAAGTTAAGGTTTAAGCATTCAATAGGCAATATTCATTTTTATTTACCAAAAGTAATAAAAAATATGAAAACTTTTTTTGTGAGATAAGCTCTTGATTCTTTGTAAATTGACTTTTCCCCAAAGAAACTTACTGTCAATTAGCATCTGGCATTATGTTCGGACTAATAAAGAAAAAATAAATGTGGACTGTGTAAAATATTTAGTAGACATGAGACTCATAAAAGAAGAAACAATATTCAAAGTATTTTTCACTACAGATAGTCTCTAAGTAGTCTCCAAATAAGATGATGAAGGCCAGAATTATAAATTGAGCATTAATACTAACCTCAAATTGTGGAGTCTAAAATAAGGATGTTGCTCACTTGGACTCGGGAAGGGGAACATCACACAATGGGGCCTATCATGGGGAGGGGGGAGGGATTGCATTGGGGAGTTATATCTGATATAAATGATGAATTGATGGGTGCTGACGAGTTGATGGGTGCAGCACACCAACATGGCACATGTATACATATGTAACAAACCTGCACGTTATGCACATGTACCCTAGAACTTAAAGTATAATAAATAAAATAAAATAAAATAAAATAAGGATGTTATTGCAAACTAATCCAGATATCCTTACAGATTTTACCTCTAACATAATAAATGACAGTTATTTATTGGATGAATGAGAATTTTTGTCCCTAAAACCTACCTCCCAGTGTTAGTATTATATTAGATTTAATTTAGAATACTGAAATTTACTGCCATGACATAGTGAGAAAGGACAGTGAAAATCTTTGTGAGCCAATAAATGCTTTCAAGTCCATTGTTCAGGGTCAGCATACTTTGTACAGTTTCTATAGAAACCATATTTCAGTAACAAATATCTAAAACAAAATCACCTTGAAGCAAACTAAAAATACTCTACTTATTTCATTACGGGATATAAGTTTTAGAACAATAATTCACTGAAACAAGCCCTATAGAATGCCTCTTTTTTTATAAGCTGCTAGTAAATCAGAATATAAAAGTCAAATAGAAGATCTTTTTTTTTTTTTTTTTTTTTTTTTTTT
>NC_045436.1:165738783-165804391 GCF_002776525.5 Piliocolobus tephrosceles | reverse complement strand
ATCTTTTTTTTTTTTTTTTTTTTTTTTTTTTGAAACGGAGTCTCGCTCTGTTACCCAGGCTGGAGTGCTGTGGCCGGATCTCAGCTCACTGCAAGCTCCGCCTCCCGGGTTCACGCCATTCTCCTGCCTCAGCCTCCCGGGTAGCTGGGACTACAGGCGCCGCCACCTCGCCCGGCTAGTTTTTTTGCGTTTCTTTTCCTTTTTTTTTTTTTGAGACAGAGTCTTGCTCTGTCGCCCCGGCTGGAGTGCAGTGGCCGGATCTCAGCTCACTGCAAGCTCCGCCTCCCGGGTTTACGCCATTCTCCTGCCTCAGCCTCCGGAGTAGCTGGGACTACAGGCGCCCGCCACCTCGCCCGGCTAGTTTTTTCTTTGTATTTTAGTAGAGACGGGGTTTCACCGTGTTAGCCAGGATGGTCTCGATCTCCTGACCTCGTGATCCGCCCGTCTCGGCCTCCCAAAGTGCTGAGTTTTTTGTAGTTTTTAGTAGAGACGGGGTTTCACCATGTTAGTCAGAGTGGTCTCGATCTCCTGACCTCGTGATCCGCCCGTCTCGGCCTCCCAAAGTGCTGGGATTACAGGCTTGAGCCACCGCGCCCGGCCAGAAGATCTTAATAAATATTACAATTACTCGTTTCTTCTATTTCCTGAAAGCTTTTTGTATTTTCCATATTTAGGCCTGAGATGAGAGAGGATATGTGGTAGTTTATGGGAAAGGAGAAGCAGTTGGATAGAAAGATAACTTTACCTTTGGAAACTCATATGCAGGGGAAGAAATCTACATAATCATTCCAATGCAAATTATGATAGCAATATACCAAATGTTACTGAGAACTTCATCAAAGCAAAGAAAACATGAACTTAACATCTACTTTCTTGTTGCTAGACTCTGTTCTAGGCTCTAGGAAAAATGTTATCACAATAGTATTATAAAAGTAAATGAGTAACCTATAAAAAATAAAAATAGGTGTATTTGTGCTTTACCTTGAAAATGTTCTTTAAAAATAACCTGATGTAAAACTGGGATTTTATTGGGGAAGGGTGATTTTTAATATTGGTGATGATAGAAGTTTAAATACATTGGCTTTTTTTTGAAAATGTAAATTATTTAAAATCTTCTGTTAAAATACATGTCTATTATAATGGAAACTTAAAAACTATTGAGATCATGAGGAATGGAAAGCTCTGTTTCAACTTAAGGAATCTGTGAAGATAACTTTGAGGAGAAACCATGTGTGTAAGACTTTTGGGTATGCAAAGAAAAAGAATGTGATAATTCACTAAGGGGATGGATTTCTTATGATTTTTATTTTCCATCTCTAGTATAGCTTTATGTTTTCAACCAACTTGAAATTGGGTTCATTTATATCCACATAGTTTAACTAACAGTATAGAGAACTGAGACTATCTTTATCAATGTGATAATTATTTCTTTCATGAAATTATTCCTCAAGAAGACAAAGCTATAAACCAATTAATTGCTTCACCATTTGTTTCAGGAAATTCTTTTAAATAAATCATCTGGACAAAGAGTTCCCTTATGTTGGCTATTAGTTGTTCTGTCCATATAGAATACTCGTTTGGGCAAAATTCTTGCTTATTAAACAAAAGAAATTCATCTGATATTTTTTTCAACCATCTTATAAGTTATCTCATGAAATTTTCTCAAATACAATCAATCCCCACCTTGAAAAATCCACTTTAAACTACTTGATTCCAGATCCCAACCCCTATAAATATCCTTCTATGAACTCCTTATTTTGTGACATAACTAAGAGTCTATTAAGTTCATGATTTTTCTCGTTAGACTATGTTAATATATCTAGCTTTGCTTAACCAACAGTTTATTCTGGTGGTGTTGAAATGGAGGCAACTGCTGACAATTTTAGAGTGCTGACGCCAGTTGTGACACCTGTGCTACCATGGCTCAAGACCCTTGACTCAGAGAGTCAACTACTCTGAAGCCCTGGACCTTTTTACTAAGGACTCTTCATGACCATGTGATGCTCTCCCTTACAGAAGGACATCTAATAAATATTTGCTTGATCATTGTTTTTCTGTTGTGTTGGTTTGACAGCCAACAACCTGAGTAATTTGCTTATAGAGAAGCTTACCATTCCATATCCCTAATGAGAGTTTCATTTTTGACAGATATGATTCCCAAATTTTTTTCCACGTAGAAAAGTAAATATCACAATGAATAAATGTCTGTTCAAAGGTCACCCAATTATTAATGAACACAGATAAAGTTTGTATCAAGCTCCAGCTGAAGTTATCGAGACTAGTGGTATATACTGCTGGTTAAAATTTATGCAGGACAATTGTGCCTCCAGAAAAATGGAATAGCTGCACTTTTCTCTTCTCTTGCTAAGTGCACTAAAACCCTGAAAATTATATATAAAATAAATCTATGGAAACGCTAATGGGTGGAGAGAAGAAAACAGAAAAGTTAAGGACTTTGGGACCCGAGAAAGAACAAAGCAATGAGTACCATGGGTTTGTGGTTTTCATTTTAATTTTTAATTTATTTTTAGTTTTTGTCTTCTTTATGTCAGAGAGGGCGCTGAAGAAGCCAGACACCTGGAAATGTCAAGAAGTGTGAACAAAAATGCCTCAGAATAAATACGTTCCCTTTATCCATAGAACTAAGAAAGGAAAAGCCTAGTAAGATAGAAGTATTTTTAAATAACTGCTGTATTCTAACTAAATGCCACAGGATAAAACTACACCTTCAACTCCAACTCTGCTAACATAGGTCAAGTGGGGAACTTTCACCGCACCCACACGAGGTTGTAACAAATTAGTGCAAACCCTCCATGTGGTGCCAAAGAAGGCTGAAGAGACAGCCATGACTTTCGTCTCCACCAGGCACCTGTGAGCCCTCTCCCTTTATGTTAGTGGAGGCTACATGAAGAGAATAGACTTCTACACACACGTGGCAATAACAAGGCACTTCACCCACTCTCTACTGGGAGTCAGATGAGGTCTAGTGTAGAGACAGCACTTTTGTCATTGCCCAGTGTTAAAGATGTTGATATCTTTTGGCTGTGTCCCCACCTAAATCTCACCTTGAATTATAATAACCTCCATGTGTCGAGGGCAGGGTCAGGTGGAGATAATTGAATCATGGGGGACAGTTTCCCCTATACTGTTCTCCAGGTAGTGAATAAATCTATGAGATTTGTCAGTTTTATAAAGGAAGTTCCCCTACACAAACTCTTGCCTACTGCCAGTAAGATGTGACTTTGCTCTTCATTCATCTTCTGCCATGATTATGAGGCCTCACCAGCCAGGTGGAATTGAGTCAATTAAACCTCTCTCCTTTATACATTATCCAGTCTCAGGTATATCTTTATTAGCAGCATGGGAACAGACTAATACAGATCAGTATTCCCAACAGTAACAATATAGGCCATATCAAGATCAGGAACAAAATACTACTGTTCCTCCCATACAGGATAGTATAAGCAGGAGCCTCCTGGGGATTCTACACTCCCACCTAGGTTTAGCACTATTGAAGAGCCTCCAAATCTCTGATGTTAACAGAGGCCAAGTAAGGAATTTGACTGTCACACTCACCTGGCAGTAACTTGGCAACACCTTTCTTCCCCCAGGGCAGTTGTATTGGAGGAGATCTGCTAAACAACAAGATTTAAATAATATTCAGTGTCTTATAACATTACATCCAAAATGCCCACATTTCAACTGAAAATAACCCATCATACCAAAGACAGAGAAATCTCAAACTGAATGAGAGAAGATAATTATCATACCAAAAGCAAAATAACAAAGATGTTAGAATTTTCTGACAAGAATTTAAACCAGCCACTGAAAATGCTTCAAAGAGCAATTACAAACACTCTTGAAACTAATATAAAATGAAAAATTTCAGTGAAGAAAGAAGAATAAAATGGAAAGTTTAGACTGAAAAATACAATAATAATAAAATTTCATTTCTTATGCTCAAGAGCAGAATGGAGAAATCAGAGAAAAATGTTGGTGAACATAAATATAGGACACTAGATACTAAGTAATTTGAATATCAGAGATAAAATGTACTGAAAACAAAGACTTGTGGAACAATGATAAAAGATCTAACATTCACGTTATAAGAGTCCCATGAGGAGAGAATAAAAGGTAAGACCGAAAAATATTGGAAGAAATAATGTCTGAAAAATTCCCAAATTAATTAAAACAAAAAAATTACAGATTTACAAAGCTGAGTGAACACAAAAACGTTTAACTACAAAAAAAATTATGCAAGGGCATCTCGTAGTCAAGCTTCTAAAGACAAAAGTGTATATATATATATATATATATATATATATATTCCAAAAGAGACGAGAGAAAAAAACACTTTGCAGAGTAAAATATTTTAACGACTGGTTTTTTTTTTTTTTTTTTAACTCAGAAACTATGGAGGTTGAAAGGAAATAACATGACATTTTTAAATATTAAGAAAACTGTCAACACAGAATTCTATGTCCAGCAAAAATATCTTTCAGCAACAAAATGGAAATCAAGATACTCTTAGATGAAGGAAAGCTAAGAGAATTTGTCACCATCAGGCATAACCCCAAAAATGGCTAAATGAAATTTTCAAAGCAGAAAGGAAATAATAAAATAAATCTTGAAATATTGAAAATAAAATTGAAAGAGTAAACATACAGGTAAATGAAATAGATGTTTCTTCTCCTGATAAGTCTTGTAAAAGCAATTCAAAGGCCAAAGCATGAATTACAACATTGATGTGGTTTTCAACGTATATAGATGAAATATTTAAGACACTTTTTATAGATGTGGGAGGATAAGAAAATGGAAAGGGAGGTAATTTTTCCCACACTTCATTTGAACTGAAACAAATGTTAATGGAACTGAAAAATGATAAATAAAAAATGCAAAAATACAGATGATCTTCAAGACTATTTTTTAACAATTAATGAAAGAACTAGACAGCAATTCAGCATAAATATGTATGATCTCAAAAACACCATCAATCAACAGTATATTTTCAACATTTATAGAACACTCCATTCAACAAAAGCAAAATATACACTCTTCTCAAGAACTTATTAAATAAAGACCAAGATGGACTATATCCTAGGCCATAAAGCAAATATTAACAAATTTAAAGTAATTGAAATCATATTGAGTGTGTTCTCTGACCACAATGAATCAAACTAGGAAACAATGACAGAAAGATAACAGAAAAACATTTCAACAAATACAAACTGGACAGACCTGTAAAACAACTGATGATCAAAGAGGAAGTCTGAGGAAAAGTAAGAAAATATATTGCAACTGAATGGAAACAAAAATATATCAAAATATGTCTAATGCAGCTAAAACAGTGCTGAGAGGAAATTTAGACAACTAAATAAATGTTATAACGCAAAAGAGGAAAAGTTTCAAAGTAATGTTTTGAGGCTCTACATCAAGAAATTAAAAAAAGAAAGACAAAATATATCCAGCAAGCAGAAGATAAAAGTATTTCTACCTGATGTTAGGGATAAAGCACTCAGACCATCACCATCAAGTATAATATAAAATGAAATTGAGACTGTGCATGGTAGCTTATGTCTCTAGTCCCATCTTTTTGGGAAGCTAAGGAAGGAGGATGGCCTGAGCCTGGTAGGTTAAGGCTGCAGTGAGCCATGATCATACCACTGTACTCCAGCCTAGGTGACAGAGTGAGATTCTGTCTCAAAAAAAAAAAAAAAAAAAAAAAGAAAGAAATTACAAATAGAAAAACAATAGAGAAATATTTTTAAAACCTGTTCTTTGAAAGATTAATAAAATGTATACATCTCTATCAAGACTGATAATGAAATAGAGAAACAATAATTACTAATATCAGAAATGAAACAGACAAAATCACTACAGATTCTGCAGGTATGAAAACAATAATAAGGAAATATTACAAGCTCTACATACAAAACTTTGACAACAAAAATGAAACGGACCGATTCCATGAAATATATCAACCAAGGTAACTTACCCAATATGAAATCGAAATTTGAATAGCCTTATAACTATTAAGGAAGCTGAATGCCTCATTTAAAACTCTCCCAATGAAAAAACTCCATAGTTTTATTAGAGAATTCCGGTAAAGATTTAAAGAAAAATCAACATCAATTCCATCCAATCTCTTCCAAAAAAATAGAGGAGGAATAATTGTTTTCAATTTTATATAGTTAATATTAATTACCCTCATAGCAAAACCAAAGACAGAACAAAAAACAATTAAAAGCCAATACACCTTATAGACACAAAAATCTTTAACAAAATATTAGCAAATAGAATACAACAATATGCTTAATTATACACCATAATCAACTGGAGCTTGTTCCACAGATTCAAGGCTAAGTTAGTGTTTTAAAATTAATAGTATCCAATATATTAATAAGCTAGACAGGAAAAAAATACACATGATCGTATCTGTTGTCACTTGAAAATGTGTCAGACAAAACTCAATCCTCATTCAAAATAAAATCCTCATTCAAAATAAAACTACCAGAAAACTAGGATTAGAGAGGGGCTTTTTAAACTTGATAAAAACATGAAAACACAAAACAAAACAAAAACCAACCCTACAGCTGATAACATAGTTGATGGTAATAGTCTGAGTGCTTTACTTCTAACATTGAAAGCAAGGTTAGAATGTCTGCTGTCACAATAGCTATTCAACATAGTACTGAAAGTTGTAGCCAGCAAAAGAAGGGAAAAAACGCAATAAAGTACATATAGATGGGGGGAGAGGATAAAATTGTCCCTGTTGCAGATGACATAGTTGTCTGCATAGAAAACTCCAGAGAATCTTCAGAATAACTCTTTGAACTGTAAAAGTGAATTCATCATGGGCACCGATACAAGATGAAGATAACAAATTAGTAATAAACATATGGAAACAAATTAAAAATATACGACAGTACTATCAAATACCAGAATTTATTCTTTCTAACTGTATTTTTGTATCCATTAACCAATTTCTCTAAATTCTCACTCTCCTTTCCAGTCCCAGGCTCTAGTAAGCACCATTGTACCCTCTCTTTTTTCATAACTGAGATTGTATTGGTTGTATTGAGGCTCAGTACACAAACATTTCAATTTGTACATAATTCTTAACAAATATAATAAAAATCTAAAAAGCCATGTATTGTAATTCTTTTTTAAAGTTATTCCAGTGACTTTCCAACTTAAAATTTTGGGGTAAATTTCCCTTAAGTGGCTATGAATGACCAGTATTTTCATATTTTCACCGGTTGATAAGCTGTTCCATACATCCCACCAACTTATAATTTAATAACATATACACTATACACTCAAATTTTCAACCTTTCACTGCACATTAACAAAATTAAGAAAACAGGACTGTAATGACCCAAGATGTTACAAAGTGCACACAATTCTGGCACTGAGAGCCATAATCAAGGAGTGGTTTTCTTTAGGAAACAATTCTACTAAAAAACAACATGGAAATAGAATTAATTTAAAATGTTCAAGACATTAAACGCAGGACTGTAACTCCACATTTTCATTTAATATGCTTTGTATTACAGGATATAAAAACAAACCCCCCACCTACGGAATAATAAACTGACACCCAGGACAGTCAGAGCTTCCCGTAGTTCAATATCCCTCATTAGTTTCTGATTCTACTAAAAAATTAATAACCAGTGAATAATTTCACCTCTCTTTTCTTTTTTTAAAAGCATTCCCACTTAAAAAATGGGATGAGGTGGGATTCCCTCATTCTTAAAAAGGTTTCCAAAGCTATTTAAAAACTTGCATTTACAAAATAGCTGATAAAAAATATTCCTCTTATTGCACAAGGGAAACAGGGACCACAGATAAGACATAGTATACGATATTAACCAGACTTGGCTTCTATCTCTCCAGTTTCATCAGAGGCTGGACTCTTCTCAGTTTTAGTTTCTCTGTTTTCTGCAGATAATTCTTCTTAGTCTACCTCTTCCACCTGTTTTCCTCTTTCACTGCCCCGTCAGCTGAGCTGACCTTCAGGGAGAGGCAGATGAGCAAATGGATGCAATCCGTACAAAGAAGTAGCCTTGTTCCCCGTGCCCTCCCAGCATGTGAGAACAATGCCATCATTGCACTCTCTACCTCCATGAGGTCTACAGTTTTAGCTCCCACATACGAGTGTCTCGGACTGGTATAGTTCAGTTATTAGCATTATGACCTCCAGTTCCATCCATATTACTGCAAAGGACAGAATTTCATTTCATTTTATGGCTCAGTAACATTCTATTGTGTGTGTGTGTGTGTGTGTGTGTGTGTGTGTGTGTGTGTGTGTATCACAGTTTCTTTATACATTCATTTTTGATGGACATTTAGGTTTATTCCCTATCTTGGCTGTTGTGAATAGTGCTGCAATAAACATGGGAATGCAGATGTCTCTTCTCTACACTGACTTCCTTTCTTCGGGGTATACACCCAGCAGTGAGGTTGCTGTATCACATGGTAGTTCTATTTTTAGTTATTTGAGGGATCGCCATATTATTTTTCATAATGGTTGTGCTACTTTACATGATCATCAAGAGTGTACTAACATTAGCCTTCCTTCACACCCTCGCCATCATTTGTTATGATTTGTCGTTCGGTAAGAGCCATAATAACTGGAATGAGATGACATTTATTGTGGTTTTGGTTTGTATTTCCCTAAGACTAGTAATATTAAGCATATTCTCATATACCTTTTGGACATTTGTATGAATTCTATTGAGAAATGTATATCCAGATTTTTTACCCATTTCAATTAGATTTTTTGAAGTGAGTTGTTTGAGTTTCTTATATATTTTGGTTATTTACCCATTTTTAGATGCTAAGTTTGCAAATATTTTCTTTTGTTATGTGTGTCTCTTTACTTTGTTAATTGCTTCCTTTGCTGTGCTGAAGCTTTTTATTTTGATGTAATCCCATTTGTCTATTTTTGCTTTTGTTGCCTATGCTTTTGAGGTTTTATCTGAAAAAATATTTGCTCAGACCAATGTATTATAATGTTTCCTGATATTTTCTTTTAGGAATTTTATCTTTTCAGATCTTATATTTAAGCCTTTAATCTATTTAGAATTTTGTAAATAGAGAAAGATGGAAATCTGGTTTTATTCTTCTGCATATGGACATCCAGTTTTTTTAAGCACAATTTATTAAAGAGACTGTCCTTAACCCAATATATGTTCTTGGTGCCTTTGATGAAAATGAGTTGGTTGTAAGTGCTTGGATTTATTTCTAGGTTTTTTTTTTTTTTTTTTTTACTTTATTATTATTATTATTAGGTCTATGTGTCTGCATTTATGTTAGTACCATGTTGTTTTGGTTGAATTAGCGTTGCAATACAATTTAAAATCAGGTAGTATTATGCCTCCACCTTTCTTCTTTGTGGTTGTCGTTTGTTTATTTTTGTCAGGACTGCTTTAGCTATTTAGAGTCTTTTCTAGTTACACATGAATAAGTTAACAATCATTTACTGTATATTTCAAAATAACTGGAAGAGAAAAATTTTAACGACAACAACACGAAAAGATGAACGCTTGAGGGATGGAGAGCCCAGGTACCCTTCTTTAATCATTACTTAATGTACACATGTATCAAAATAGCACAAGTACCTCCAAAATATATAAAACTATGATACATCAATTTTAAAACATATCCAAAAAAACAAAAAATTCACAAAAGTAGTCCATAGGCATAAATTTTAAATGTAAACTATAAAAATTCTAGAAGAAAACATAGAAGAAAATCTATGTGACCTTGGGTTTCATTATAACACCCAACACCTAAAGCCAATTTGCATGCACACATAAATACAATAAAATACAATTTTCAATAACTCAGAAAATGAAATACTGAGGTGCAAATCAAAATATTTTTAGATTATATATGCTAAATCTACAAAATATTGATGAAAGGAATTATAAATATCTGTATAAATGAAAAGATGTGTTCATGTATTGACAGAATCAACATACTAAAGATGTCACTTTTCGCCAAATTGTTATATAGCATTAACACAATTTCTATCAAATTTCGAGCAAGATATTTTATGTAGTTGTAGACAAGATTATTCTAAACTTTATATGGAAAGACAAAGGAACCTAAATAGTTGAAAACAATTTAGAAAATTACACATAAAGTGGGAGAAATAACCATACCAAATTTCAAGACTTACTAGACAGTAATCAAGATTTTTTGATTTGTGAGAGTAACAGGTACATGGATCAATGGAATCAAATAGAAAATTCAGAATCAGCCCTACACTCGTATGGCCATCTGATTTTTAACATAGCTATAAAATTAATTCTTTTCAAAAAGTGTCTTTGGAGAAATTGGATATCCACATGCAAAAAAAAAAAAAAGAGAGAGAGAGAATTGTGAACCAAATCGTACACATTATATAAAATTTACCTAAAAAGTTATTATATATTTAATATAAAACTATTATATATTTTAATATAATAACTATAAAAAGTTATTATATATTTTAACATATTTTAATATAAAACTTTTAGAAAACAACATAGAAGGAAATCTTTTCAGGACCTAGGGCTTGTAAGAGTGTTCCTAAACATGACACTAACAGCACCGTTTATTAGAGAAAATATAGATAAATTGACTTGATCAAAATTTGTATAATTTTTTTGTGCAAAAGACCCCATTAAAGGTATGAAAAGAAAAGCAACAAACTGAGAGAAAACATTTTCAAACCTCACATCTGACAAAGGACTTATAGCTAGAATATATAAATAATTTTCAAAACTCAAAGGTTAGAAAACAAAAATCCAATTGGAGAATGAATGAAAGTCTTGAGGGGACACATCACCAAAAAATACCTATGGATGGTAAATAAACATATGAGAAGATATTCCACATCGCTGGTCATCTGGAAATGTAAATTAAGACTATGACTACTGGAAACAATTGTCAATTTCCTAAAAAAATCTAAACATTACCTTAGCAAATGACTCAGCAATTGAGCTCATAGACATTTATCTCAGATAAATAAAAACACGTACACACACAAGACTGAATACAATTGTTCATAGCAGATTCACTTATAGTCAAAACAAGAATCAACCAAAATGTTCCACAATTGGTAGATGGTTACACAAACTGGTGCAGACATACCATGGAATACAATTTTAGCAACTAAAAGGGAAGGAATTCTTGATATACTAACTTGGGTGTGTCTCAAGGCTGTCATGCTGAGTGAAAAAAATCCAACCTAAAAAGGTCACAGACTGTAAGATTCTATTTCTATGATGTTCAGGAAATTAAAAACAATATAAAGATACACAGCAAATTAGTAGTTGTCAGCAATTAGTAGTATTTTGGGGGAGAGTTTGGGAGATGAGTGTAACTATTAAGAGGTAGTCCACTAAAAATACAAAAATTAACGGGGCGTGCTGGCAGGCGCCTGTAATCCCAGCTCCTTGGGAGGCTAAGGTAGGAGAATCACTCGAACCCTGGAGGCAGAGGTTGCAGTAAGCCGAGATCGCACCACTGCACTCCAGCCTGGGCGACAAGAGTGAAACTCCGTCTCAAAAACGCCACCACCACCACCACCAACAACAAACACAAGAAGCAGTATGTGATGGAACAGTTTCATATTTCAATCATGGTGGTGGTTACATGAATCTACACATGTGATAAATTGGCATGGAACTACACAGACACACACCAATGTCAATTTTCTGGTTCCAATATTGTATTATATTATAGTTATGTGACATGTAACCTTGAGGGAAAATGGGTGAAACGAACGTCGTATCACTTTCTACTTTTTTCACAACTTCCTATAAACCTATACTTCTGAGAAACATGAAGCAGAAAAAATAATACACTTCATCCGGATAGAAGTGAACATAACTTTGGCAGTCATTGATTTAAGTCAACTGCCTTAGACTTCCACTTCCACTACCAGAAGAACTTTAGGCCTCCCCAAGGAGTTAGAAAATTCTCAAACCTATCATTTCTTCATGCTTCCCTATGCTCTCATGTTCTTGTGTATTTTGGGATTGATTGTTTGTCCTGCCACACCCTGGATGCGAACCTTAGTCACAACAAACATACACACATGTACACACACACATGAGGGCAGGAGAAGGAAGAGATAAAGAGAAGAATCATAATAAGTACCTGCAGAATTTATTTGGAATTTACTCAAGATTTGGGGAGGCAGAGGAGGAGCATACAATGTTTACAGCTAATGCTTTTTTCATCTTGCTTGCTCTATTTCTTCATCGGTTCGCCTGAATCTCTCCTTCCCACATTTCCCCAAAGATTCTGAATGATTTCCCTCTCCTTCACTATGTTGATTTGTATCCTCCCAAGTCCAGCCAGGTAAGTGATGCACAGTAAGATTAAGTAAATTTTCCATTGTTACACAACAAGCAAGGAGCAGACCAGGGTTTGAACCAACGTTTGTATGGTTCTCAAATCAAAGCTTTCAACTCCATTCTACATAGCTTCTTATATATGCTCATGTGCTTAGGAGATGGAGGAAAATGCAGTAATTACATGTGCATGTTTAAAAGAAGAATTAGAAGTCTTCAGCAGTGGCGGGTACTTATATGTGTTTGATGAATACTGAATTATGTCTAATGTAATTTAAAAGATCTGAATAAATTGAAAGTTATATTAAACTTTCCTTTTTTATTTGTTTATCATATGCCTACAGAATATCCATAAAGCTTAGCATATAGACTATTTATATTCTCATTCTAATGTGCTACTTTATTTTTTCTCTGGAATCCTTGATGTCGTTGGCCTCCCTTTTCAATTGCTTCCAATCCATAATCCCTCTAACCTTCTTAAATGGCCTGTGATCTAACACTCCAATATTGAAGTCACTTAATATGCTAGTAATTGCCATTTTGTGAAAAAAAATACATCCAGTTGAACCTATTTATATTTTGCATTTGTTTCAGATATTCCGTGTACCATTGCACTAACACATACCTTTTATTTTTCCTTTTCAGCATTTCTGAAATTAATAATATGTTTGGCGATTTATTTAATTTAAGTTTTAAAACACCTTCTGGGTGTTTTATGCTTTTTATGAGTTTGGGGAGGAGGAATTAGCATGTGTGCTATATGAGAAATTTTTTATTTATTTGCTCTCTCTCTCCCTTTTTAAAAAAAAATTTACTGCTACCTCAAATTTATACTGCATATTCCCATACTACAAAAATGCCTGCTTTCCAATCTATTTCATGTGCTGGTATTATAAGGTGCACTAAAGCGTATTTCCCTTCACTGCATCATTTTGATAATCACTTCCGCCTCAATGCATGAATGGGTTCTTTTGTATAATGGATGTTGGAATGTGTTGATAACTTTAACAGACAGTTGTTCAATTGAGCATACATTTAGACACCAATTTGCACCGGCTATAGCTACAACACCTACTGTGCTACCAGAAGAACCTGGCATATTTCAGTAAGGGTGAACACTTGTAATTCATCAGATATTAAATGACAAGATTGGTTTAACACATTCTATATAGCTCCTCTTGGTTGACATGCAACTATTTTACTTCTCCTAGAGTGCAAATCAAAATGACGTCTATTACTGTGCTCACATTTCAGATAATCAAGGCCTACAATAATGGAACAAATATTGTTAAATGTGCATTATTGCAGCATTCGCTTTCATCTTCATCACCATCATTAAATTAGTTGAAAGCATGAGCGGGGAGCATGACATTCCACTAAGTGCTTCCTGCCTTTTAGGAAACTATACCAGTGTCTCCAACACCAGAGAAGTGACAGCAATTAATCTGAGTTAACAACTCCTTCCGTCAACAGCCATCTAATATGATTTGACAAATACGCTTATGGAAATTCTTAGGCACTGGAATAGAGTTTTGATGTGTATTTATGTTTCCTTTCTTCTAAAAGGGTAACACCCCAAGATACAAACAACAAAAATAAAGATCAGAGAGCTAAGAGCCATGCATGACAAATTTGCACTCCATGGCTCACTTGACAGTGGGCAGGCTGGAGTATAATACCAACCCCAACACCACCCTGATGTTTAAGGAAATCATTGATACTTCCCCCTATCAGAAATTGTTTTGTCTTTGCTATTTGCTACCTCATTGCTTAATACTGCTTTTCTCCTTTCCTCACTCAGTAAAAATCGATTCATTCTGTAAGTACTGACAACTGGAAAACAATAAGTTGAAAGCACAAATGTATTTTACTTATTCCTACACTCCTAGTCCTTAAGAGGATAGCATATACAACATGACTGTGATGAATGTTTATTGAACAAATAATAAGAATCAGGCAAGCACGGACTTGAATTCTCGCTTCAACTTGACTGATTGTGTAAGACAGAACATTTTTCAGCCAAATTTTCCTAATCTGTAAAATCAAGAAAATAAAATTCATCTCAAGGCCTTATAATTTTATGAGATGTGTCTGTAATATGCTTAGCACAGCCTAAAAACCTAACTCACTTTCTTCCCCATGGTGCCTCCTTCTTCTTTTCCTTTCTCATGCATATTCTGTTGTTATCGGAATTCCTCTTGAGTTTTCTTTCTTCCTTTTTCAAATTCTCAGAATCAGAGTTAGACCTTCTTCACACTGAAACAAAGAAAAAAGCTCCTTTTGATATATGGTGTATAGTGTTCATCAACTCTGGGCTTATTGATTGGTAACCCTCATTATTAGACGGAGATTTCAAGTGATAAAAATCCTGCAAAACACAATTTATCAGAAACTCTGACTGCAGAGCACAAACCTGTTAACAGTCACATGCTTTGATGCTATGAGTAATAATTTGATTATTTTATTCATTGCGACACTCTAAACAAAACAAACAAAACATTGATTTGATAACCACCCTACAGGGAACCTGATTTATCTGTCAATTTTCCTTATGATATTTTTCCAAAAATATTATCATAAAAATAAGGAACAAGAGCATATAAGGCAAAGAAATGAAGGGAGAAAAGGGTAGTTGGCAAAAATCTGTTGGGGAGTTACTTTTAAAAGGAGTATATTTTTCAAGATTTTGTTGTATTTCTGGCGTTTGTTTTTATAACATTCAAATTTGTTGTATGTTCTCTCTTTCAAAATAAGTATTCATGTTCATACTTAATTCCTTTTAAAGTGGATTAAATTGTACATGTCTTGGCACTTGCCTACAAAACTAGATCCAACCTCACTTAAAACTTTTCTTATAATTAGCTGCCTTCTTATTTAAACAGAAGGCACACATGTACAAGAATCACACATTTCCTGTGCACGTCTGCATTTCAATGCCTACACACTAGTCCGAAATTCAGATTTCCAGAGAGATATTTTCCATCTTTTAATGTGACTATGACACATCTCATTTTATTACAGTTCATGGTGACTGGCTCCCTCAAGCTTTACTTCACATGAAATGTCAACACTGAACATAAATATATGTAAAGTACATCTGGTCTGGTGGGATAGTACTGATGCTGGCTTTTTGGAAATTGTGAGTTGGGATGAGGTTGCTGCAGTTACCCAAGCATCTGCCAGTTAAGTTTGTGTGGTATAGCTGGAAAGGTCCCATGCACACTGAGGCATAACTTCAAATATGTTTCTTTGGCTGTGGATTCCTGGGAAACAAGATGAGCAGACAGACAGCATTGCCTAGAGTAATTAGGAACAGAGTGACTTGCTCTACATCCTCAGGAAATTGTTGCAAACTGGGAAGGCACATCCCCCAGTTTGTATTTTTCCTCTGAACATCCCTGTCTACTGAGAGACAACAGCTGGCAGTATAACTGGTTGGGCTGCTTCAGTTTGCACTAATATCGTTAAAGAGTAAAATATTAATATACTCCTGTTAAAAGAAGTTACACAGAACTTATCCCTGAAAAGCCATCATTAATCTTCATAATGACCTTCCAAATAAGATAGAAAAAATGAACACATTTTATACATAGGAAAATCTGGATAACTAGGGTTTTGTTCAAAGTCAGAAGTCTAAAAAAATACACACTGTATTTCTCATAAATTAAGGTTTTGCCATGATTGCCTCAATCCTATTCTCTGCCTGCTATAAGAAAGTGTTTTCTCTGCCAAACAGCATTTCCAGCAGAAATAAATACTTTATAAATCCATTCCCTTTGAAACTTGAATTCAAGTACAGTCAATCTTATTTTTAGAACATTTATGCATTCTTACTTAAAAAAATCGTTTAAAGTTCTACTTATAAAGATCATATTTCTTCTTTACTGCCAAAAGATCACAAATGCCTACCGGGCAGAAAACTTCCTGTTGAACAAGGGAGATTACATGAGACTTTCAAGAAAAGATTAATTTGTCTACTGAAATACAGTTGGTATTGCTTAAGCTGATGATTTTCTTAGCAACTATTGCAATGAAAGCACTATGATTTAATGTGTCCAGTTTAATGAGTAAACATGTTGGTACTACCAAAATACATTAGATACCATTTTAAATAATCATTTACAAGCAATATGAAGCAAGTGATAATCAATGGAAGATTGTAACAGAAACGGAGAATATGAAGAATTGGAAGAATGCAGGTACGTTTTTAAAAGTAAAATTCGCAAATAAAATAATCAGATCTTCTTCAAATTGCTCATAGGGTATAGCTTATACATCCAATTACAAAGATTGCATAGACCATATCACATAAACAAAGAAGCATTTGTCCTTACTTAAGAGGGTATTCAAACCACAAATTGCTCTGTGGAATACTCCAAATATAGATAAGCTTGAAACTGCTTTATTTAGTCTTCATACACACACATCAAAATAGAAAATGGTTGCATGTTTAAACATTTTAGACCCATTCCTATTTTAGCAAATTCTAGCTTACAATATGATTAGACTTACATAGATTTATAAAACCTCAAATATCTCCAGTTACCACTTGGGATTTTTCTTCTTCTCTGTTTGTTGTTGTTGTTGTTGTTTTATTTTATTTTATGTGTGTGTGTGTGTATGTGTGTGTGTGTGTGTACTTAATCAGGACTCAGATAATCACGTGTGGTCTGAAATGCCTTTCCTGCTGCTTGGGCTCTCAATTTTATACGTCATTCAAGTCCTTATTAAAATACCACCATGTTCACGAAACTGTCCCACTCTCTGAGTACTGCCCCTACCACCGTTCCCAATAGGACTGATTTTCCTTCCAAAATATATTTTGACTAGAAGTCCCCATTGCAGTCTTTCCAACTTTCTACTGAAAAGCTCACAGACAACCTGAACATTTGAATGCACACAAACAAAAACACTTAAAAAATATCCAAATGTATTTTGACCAACAACTTACCTTCAGAATCTGAGTAGTATTTTCATAAAATGTTAAGACCCATGGGCCCAGGTTAAAAGAAAAATCTACCACCGAATGGCTTATGATATAAGTCTTTATAAGCCAGAGTTACTCTGTTCACCTGGAAGAAAGAAAAATGAACTCCATTCATTCTATGGTGTTTTCCTCACTTATTCATGAAGACTTGGTCTTTAGTATAATAAAACAGACATAATCAGCAGAATTCTGGATGAAGACAGAAAGCAGGCTGGTTCAGTGGTTCGGTTCCTAAAGAAAGGCATAAAATACAGGTTAGAATGACTTTTTTTCCCTTTATAGGAGCATAGGCAGGATGATCATTTATTCAGGAGCATGGAATTTTGGAAATCAGTGGAGCAAAAGGGATGGAGCCAGAGAGATGGCTGAACCTCAGAGAAAGGAAGTGCAAACTGGAAGGTGATGGCTTCTACTTGGACCACAGTGAAGGAGAGAAAGAGGTGGTATGTGAGGAGTGGTTCCCGCAGAGAATGACTCTGTCACCATTTCCCTAAACAAGAGAGTGGATCATGTGCAGGCCAGGGGATAAAAACCTATTACGACATCACCAGCGAGAGGTAAGGATCCGTGAAAATAGCATAAATCATAGGGCTAAGAGATAACAGGGTGATATAAAAGGGAAGATGATAGCATCAAATCATGGGGTGATACCCAGAGACAACAAGCTGACATAACCAAGGTGTAAAGTGAGAAGGGTAAAGTTTATAATATTAAAGGAAAAAAATCTCCTTATAAAGTTTAATGGGGAAAATGGACACTAGAATATTGGATCCGTGAGGATGGTTTGTATGTCAGTGTGGTGGGGAGCAGGAGGAGTAGGATTGTGAGGATGAAATCATGGAAGAGATGTTGACAGATGTTGAGGGGGGAAAAAGAAAAACACCCAAGACTGAGATACAGCCCCTCAAAGGGAACCAGGACAACTGAACACAGGAAAAAGCAATTACACACTTGAAGAGAAAATTTTAACACGCAAAATATGTCCTAAAATAGTAGATGAAATAACATTAGAGCATTTGAGGCAAAACATAAAAAGAATAAGACATCCAGACATTTCTTGTGGAGAAATTTTAATTATGATAATAAATTAAAAGATTCTTCATTCAAAAATGCAAAAAGGAGAAACAAGAAAGTATGTAAAAGGGGACAAAATCGGTCTGTCTTCAGACTTTCCCACGTTAAATACCAGAAGATACCAGAGAAACATTCAGAAAACTGATCAAAGAAAAGTTTGTGATTCATAAATTTTTAGACCCTCCAAGTTTTCATTGCTGTATAAAACCAAAAGAAAAGAATCCTTAAAATAATATGAAGTCTTAGACAAAGAAACCACCCACGTGGCCAGGCAAAGGAAAAATAGCTGAAGACATTCTTTAGCTAACATTGAGATGAATCCAAATCAAGGGCTCAAAAACAGGAAAAAACACTTTATAAAACAGATGACAGAATTTTGTAGGAGATTGTATCTCTGTAATTGTAAGTAGTGTAACTAAAAAAAAGCAAATATCAAAAATCATTATTGGAAACCAAGACAACGTAAAAGTTATTATCGACAGCAACAATTCATATTAAAATTCATGTATTAACATAAGTGAGTAACACAAGGCAGAAAACTGGGCAAAATTTGCTACATTATGTTTAATACAGAAGACAGAGAAAAATCTTTATTTATTTATTTATTTATTTAGCTATTTACTTTAAGAATCACCAAAAGTGTAAAATAGAATGTATGAAACAGGTCAGGCACAGTGGTTTACACCTGTAATCACAGCACTTTGGGAAGCCAAGGTGGGCAGATCACCTAAGGTCAGGAGTTCAAGATCAGTTTGGCCAACATGGTGAAACTTCCTCTCTACTAAAAATACAAACAACATTAGTCAGGCATGGTGGTGCCTGCCTGTAATCGAAGCTACTTGGGAGGCTGAGGCACAAGAATCCTTTGAGCTCAAGAGGCAGAGGTTGCAGTGAGTCAATATTGTGCCACTGCACTCCAGCTTGTGTGACAGAGGAAGACTGTGTCTCAAAATAAATGAATAAATAAAAAGCAGAAGTGAAAATAAAATAAAATAAATGCAAATTAACATGGTCCACGGAGTTGAAGAAAGAAAATAAAGTGTATGTTTTTATATGTATTTTAACACAAAAGTTAATACATGAAGCCAACCAAACCAGCCTAATAATAAAGGAAATTATTAAAAGACAAAGATTCTAAGATTAAGGTAAAATATAATAAACAAATGTCACATCCAAGATAGTATGGGTAGCATTTACTCACTGCCACACCTGCTTTAAGTACTTTTATATTTATTGATTCATTTAGTCTTTGCAGAAACCTCTCAGGCAGTACTACTTTTGTCCTCATCTTACAAATGAGGAAACTAAGATGTAAAGAAAAGAGCAATCTGAAATACATCTAAACTTCACGGGAATAATAAAAATAGAAAAATATCAAATACTCACCAATGTCAAACAGAAGTATATAGTAGAGGTTGCTATACTGATTTGCAACAGCTCCAAGCACTGTGTACAAGGAGCATCATATAATTTTGTTAGAAGGCACAAGCAAAATTAAAGGTGAACAACCATTCACTTTTTTATTCTAGACATCACAAAGTTGTTAAAACTAACTGGAAAAACTGGGAGTCACTATCATTGCAAGATACTTTAATACACCTCCCTCAACCTTTGACAAATCAAGTAGTCAAGAATAAATATCAGAGACATTTTAGTGATTATAAAGTGAACTATTTTATCATGCCAAGCCTCAACTTTCTTTTTCAAATATCATATTAGAATATTTTGAAAAGAAGGGACATCTTTTATATGCTCCTAAGATATTGTTTCTTCAATTGTATGCACATTCATATGTATACACAGAAAAATACTTAGGATGACACATCAATTAAATGCTGTCTTAGTTTGATTTTCATGTAGGGGTTGGGTCGATTATAATGATCTTCATTGCATTTTTTAATTTTTTAGGTTTTTAATATGTCCACAAAATACTTCTATAGTTAACAAGTTTATCCATCTAATATCCATGAATCCAAAAAGTGCTTATTAAACCCTTAATTGTCTTGGTTGGTGTTAGTAAGTGATGACTGACCCTAAGAGAAAATATTAATAAGCAAAGGGAAAAAACCACTTTCCTTTATTGTAAGTAAGGGATTCATAAACTTCACACTTAAGAACACAGCTGTACAAACCAGGAGGTTGAGTGGGATCAGTTCTACAGGAAAGGCAAAGAGTTCTAGCCTCCATTTCCAAGAAAGGTGCCTCACTTCCATCTCCACTGCCTAAATAGGGTGAGAGTTCTACCAAGTGCTTTGAGGGGCTCCATTGCATTCCCAAGGAATTTTTTCACATCCTCTTGGCCTTTCCCAACTGCTCTGTAGACCCTCTGTCTATGTGCCTGTCTGACCACCAGGTGAAAGTACCTGTCTATAGCCCAGCAATTCCCTGAGTGCTTACTGCAGAAAGCTACAAAAGGAATTTGGGGGACAGGGTCTGAGGTCTGTATTTCTCTGAAAGGCCCAGACTGTAAACTTTTGTAAAATTGGTCCCTAAAATTAGATGCTGGCCTTGTGACAGTGAAAAAAATGCACACACCCCTGCCCTCCTGGAATTCATATTTTAAAGGAGAGGCAGGCATTGTGTAAGTAATTACCAGCATGATGAATGGAACAAAGGATAGAGGATGGAAGCCATGAAGATATTTTTCTGTTCTCCACTGTTCCTTTTTGCATTGCTGATTATCCCAATGTGGACCTTGTTACCTTCTATTTTGTTCTGTGCTTCTCTGTGAGCACATCTGTTTTTCCAAGTAGTCAGTTTCTTGCAGGCATCTGCAAAAGGCTCTTAAATACTCAGTAATGTCTTGCTAAAATGAATGAAGAGACTATCTCAATAGGCTTTTCTATATCAATATTGTCTGTTTAGATACAACTTTCAAGACACTAGGAGGCATGTTTATTTCATTATGTTAGATCTTGCACCAGACTTTTTTTTTTTTTTTTTTTTTTTTTGAGGCGGAGTCTCACTCTGTCCACCAGGCTGGAGTGCAGTGGCGCAATCTCGGCTCCCTGCAAGCTCCGCCTCCCGGATTTACGCCATTCTCCTGCCTCAGCCTCCCTAGTAGCTGGGACTACAGGCGCCCGCCACCGTGCCTGGCTAATTTTTTGTATTTTTAGTAGAGACGGGGTTTCACCGTGGTCTCGATCTCCTGACCTTGTGATCCGCCCGCCTCAGCCTCCCAAAGTGCTGGGATTACAGGCGTGAGCCACCGCACCCGGCCAGACAATTCTTTAGAAGTTTTTCTTTTCTGCTTATTACCTAACCTTGAGAAATGGTGAAATGAGAGTGTTTACGTTTAGAAAGTGTAAAGTTAACCTCGTACTTACCTACAGAAATAAGTGCTAGATGTTAGTAACACATTCCAGTGTACCGCAAAGATTGAAGTGTTTACTTCTTTTGCTGTAGCAAATATGGGAGAGAAGGTTCCTGATTTGGAAAGGGGAGGGGATAGCTGCACCGTGAGAAGACCACACCCTTGTCAGTGGTATAGAATACACAGCTGATCCTTGAACAACATGGGTTTGACCTGCAGAGGCACTCTTTGACATATATTTTTTTAAAATAAAAGTCAACACGTGTGCCTTCTTCTCCTGCCTCCCTTCCACTTTCTCCACCTCTTCTGCCTCTGCCACTTCTGAAACAGCAAGACTAACCCCTCCTCTTCCTATTCCTCCTAGGCCACTCAAGACTCAAGACCTTTATGATGATCTATGATATGATCAGGCTTTGCCTCCCCACCCAGATCTCATCTTGAATCACAATCCCCATAATCCCCACGTGTTAAGGGACAGACCAGGTGGAGGTAATAGAATTATGGGGGTGGTTTTTGCCATGCTGCTCTCGTGGTAGTGAGTGAGTTCTCTGAGATCTGATGGTTTTATAAGGGTCCCTTCCCCTTCACTCCTCCTTCCTGTTCGCTTGTGAAGAAAGTGCCTTGCTTCCTCTTCACCTTCCTCTAAGATTTTAAGTTTCCTGAGGCCTCTCCAACCATGCAGAGCTGTAAGTCAATTAAATCTCTGTCCTTATAAATTACCCAGTTTGGGGTAATTCTTTGTAGCAGTATGAAAACAGACTAATGCAATCTATTTCCACTTAATGAAGAGTAAATACATTTTGTCTTCCTTATGATTTTCTTTTACTTTTTTTTTTTTTTTTTTTTTCGGAGACACGGTCTTACTGTGATATGGTTTGGCTGTGTCCCCACCCAAATCTCATCTTGAATTGTAGTTCCCATAATTCCCTCATGTTTTTCGAGAGACCCAGTGGGAGATAATTGAATCATGGAGGTGGTTCTCCCCCTACTGTTCTTGTGGTAGTGAAAAGTCTCATGAGATCTGATGGTTTTATGAAGGGGACTCTCACTGCACAAGCGCTCTCCTCTTGTCTGCTGCCATGGGAGACATGCCTTTCACTTTCCACGATGATTGTGAGGCCTCCCCAGCCATGTGGAACTGTAAGTCCATTAAACCCCTTTTCTTTTGTATATTGCCCAGTCTGGGTATGTCTTTATCAGCATCATGAAGACAGACTAGTACATAGTGTCTGTCACCCAGGCTAAAGTATAATGCTGTGATCATAGTTCATTGTAACCTCAAACTCCTGGGCTCAAGTAATCCTCCCACCTCAGCCTCTTGAGTACCTGGGACCACAGGTTTGCTCCACCATACCTGGCCAATTTTTTAACTTCTTTGTAGAGACAGAGTCGCTCTACGTTGTCCAGACTGGTTTTGACTCGTGGTCTCATGTGATCCTCTTTCCTGGGCCTCCAAAAGTGCTGGAATTACAGGTATGAGCCACTGCATTTGGCCTTCTTTATGATTTGATTAATAACATTTTCCTTTATCTAGCTTACTTTTTCCTAAGAATGCAGCGTATAATACATGTAACATGAAATATGTGTTAGTTGATTGTTTATATTACCAGTAAGGCTTCTGGTCAACAATATGCTATTGGTAGTTATGAGTTTGGGGGAAGTCAAAACTTACACACATATTCTTGACTGGGGTGATTTCTTATAACCGCTGTATTTTTTAAGGATCAACTGTATTCGATTTTGGGAGGTATGGCATTGAGACCCAGTGAATCTATCCATTCTACCCTATTCAGTAATTTAGGTGGGCTCATTCCCATCAGTTATATCATGAATAAAAAGAAGTTTAGTCACCTGATTCATACACCTGGATTCTGAAAATGTGGCAATTTTGGACTAATAGTGGGGAGTTAGGATTACTGTGGAGACTTTGCTGGTACTTACTTTTTTCACTATAGAAAGAACCTGGGCATTAATTGATTTATGTCAAACACTGTGAGTTTGGGATAATTAGATTCAGCCGCTCTCATTGAAGAATTAGTTGGGCCTTCCTCTATACTCAGTGCCTAGCATAAGGATTATGTAACACTGAAATATCTTGTGAAGACAAGGCCACAGAGGCTTCAACCAATAAAATCTTATGAGACTTTGATGCCAAGACCTGAATGTTATAACAAGTGGGAAGCAGAAACCTCTTCTGAATTTTGTGTAGCATGTCTTCAGTCTTCCCCAAAAGGTCCTCTACTGCCTGCTCTGGTTTCATACCTCTGTCCTGTGAGTCAGGGACCACCCTCCGTTCTCCAACTCATTTTTCCAACTAACCTAAGAGACACGTGGTGTAGTATTGCATCCTTAACAATCTCATATTTACGGGAGGGCTTCAAAAGTAATGCTTGGTGATGATTATAGTTAAGGTTGAGTTTCAATTCTGGCAGGGCTAAAATTGAAAATTGGATAGAGTTACATTAAAATATCTTTTTAAGCCCAAAAAGTAACATAACTTCCTTCTCTCAGCTGAGAGAACCAGATAGTTAATAACTAGTGCCTAGGCTCAGAATGTTTTCAAGATTGAAATAAAATCTCTGGTTCTTGTATGTGAGATATTCCCACACTGCTGAAGTTACTTGAGACTATGCAATCATCAGCACTATGAAATTTCTCAAGATCCATTTCCATGTGTACAGTTATAAATTCATCCCATAAGTCAACCTCAGCTGTGTTATCACTGTAGGGAGGAGATTGTCTGCCCTTTCCCCATGTCCACACTCATGATGCCTGCTCCCCAAGAGCCTGACATTTAGTTGAAACTAATAGGCAACATTTATTGAAGAACTACCCAGAGCACATGGCAAGCACCATGCCTGAGTTATCTCATTTATCTTCATTTATCACACACCGTAAGATAGGTGGTATTATCACTTTTCAGATGATGAGACTCAGACTCATAGTAAGTAACAAACCTACATCCATTCAGCTATAAATCATATTTAGAAAAACATGTTAGAATTAGATATAGTGGATCAGAAGAGAAAGCTGCCACTTCTGGCTGGGATGTCACAGAAGGTTTAAGAATGGTGCTCATTTATGAACTCAAGCTTGAAGCAGTGATTTGTGTAACAAGAGAAGTAGACTACCATCTGGGCAAAGAATTAGATTTCACACTAACTGGTTCTTTCATATTTATTCATTTATAAAACATATATTGATATTGATTATGTGCCACATACTGTTCCCCCCCCCCCAACTGGAATCAAGTTTGTATTAACAATTAAAATCTGGTCCCTTGTATTGCTTGCTTCTCTTGGGAGAAGGGAGTGAGACAATGTACAAATAAACACACAGTGTGTCAGTTTAGAATAAGTCCCATAAAGATAAACGCAACAAGTTGAGGGAACAAAGAGTGATGGGGTGCAAGGCTGCCCTGTTGTATATAGTTATCAGCGAAGACCTCATTGAGACTTGACAGCTTGCTGGAGAATGGGAGTCACTGGTGTAGCTAGGGGAAGAACATTTCACATGAAGGTATGGCTAAAATGAGGACTTGAGGTAGAAGATGATGTCAGAGAAGGGCCTGGAACCAGGTAACTCAGGGTCTTGTACTCAGAACTTGTTTTATCAGGACAAAAATGTAAATTAAACCTGTATGTATGTTAGCAGAGGAATTGAATTTAGATCCTTAAAAGGATAACTCTGGCTGCCTCTTTTTTTTTTTTTTTTTTTTTTTTTTTTTTTTTTTTTTTTTTTTTAATGGAGTTTTGCTCTTGTCACCCAGGCTGGAGTGCAGTGGCGTGATCTCGGATCACTGCAACCTCCACCTCCCGGGTTCAAGCAATTCTCCCGCCTCAGCCTCCTGAGTAGATGCGATTACAGGCACCCACGACCATGCCTGCCTAACTAAAAATACAAAAAATAATGTGTATTTTTGGTAGAGATGGGATTTCATCATGTTGGCCAGGCTGATGATGAACCCCTGACCTCAGGTGATCCACCCGCCTCAGCCTCCAAGTGCAGGGATTACAGGCATGAGCCACCATGCCCGGTCAGCTGCCTCTTAAGCAATGAGTCCAGTATTACAAGTTTGGACCTAAAAAGATTGGAAAATATAAGTCCAGGCTGGACACGGTGGCTCACACCTATAATCGCAGCAACTTAGCAGCCTGAGGTGGGCGGATCACTTGAAGCCAGGAGTTCAAGACTAGCCTGGCCAACATGGTGAAACCCTGTCTCTACTAAAAAAAAAAAAATAAAAAAATTAGCCAGGTGTGGTGGAACATGCCTGTAATCCAGGCACCTGGTGAGGCTGAGGCAGGAGAATCGCTTAAACCAGGGAGGAGGTGGCTGCCGTGAGCCGAGATCAGACCACTGCACCTCAGCCTGGGTGACAGAGTCAGACTCTGTCTCAAAAAAGAAAAGAAAATATAAGTCCTACAAGATGCATGCAGGCAGGCTCACTGCGGCAAATCATGGATTCCTGATCAGCATCTTATTTTTAAAACAAACAGCTAAGCTGAGGGTAGCTGACATAGAAATCCCATTAGATTCACTGCACAAACTCATGTAAACCCAGGCCAGTGGCATGAACCTGTAATCCCAGCCACCTGGGAGGTGGGAAATCACTTGAGCCCAGAAATTTAAGACCAGCCTGGGCACAAATTTTTTTTAAAAATTTAAAACTCACGTAGAACCTATGAATAATCACTTGCTTTGTCAGGGGTTCTGAAACTAGTTTAGAAACTGGGGAGAAGAGTAAATTCTGTTACCTCAGTAACTGAAGTGATTTGTCATGCATTAGGAGGGCCGCACACAGAACTGCACCTCTATCAACTTCAGCTTGAGGTCAGAGGGCAGTAAGTCCAGGTCCTGGCTACATGACTGGGAGATTTCTAACTCTACAGTGAACTCATGTCTTGTACAAAGATGTAAAAACTGTGCCACTTGATGTAATAACCGCTCTCATCACCCCTTTGCAGAGCTCAGTACCCATATCTACAGGTCAAATTTAAGATCTCAGTTCTGTGCCTCCTTTTTCACATTTACATTTTCATTTCAGACACCTCAAATTAGATGTTCAATTTTTAACCTTGTTTCCATAAGTTATCCATCTTTTCCCAAAGGCATCTGTATTTTGTTCCAATTTCCCCTTTTCTAGAATCAGCATTGTCATTATCCAAGACTAGACAGTTCGACATGAGCTTCAACTGTCATACTTTCTTCAGATTTAATATTGAATGCAAAAAAATGAAAAATCATTTTTGGCCGGGCATGGTGGCTCAGGCCTGTATTCCCAGCACTTTGGGAGGCTGAGGAGAACGGATCACCTGAGGTGGGAGTTTAAGACAAGCCTGATCAACATGGAGAAACCCTGTCTCTATTAAAAATATAAAGTTAGCTGGGTGTGGTGGTGCATGCCTGTAATCTCAGCTACTTAGGAGGCTGAGGCAGGAGAATCATTTGAACCCGGGAGGCAGAGGTTGCAGTGAGCCAAGATCGTGCCGTTGCACTCCAGCCTGGGCAACAGTAGTGAAACTCTGTCTCAAAAAAAACAAAAAAAAAAAAAACAAATTCTTTTTTTTTCCCTCTTGAAATGCCTTGCTAATCTCTCTGTCCCCACTTCATTCATGTTGAAAACCCAGAAAGAGTCTCCCCTCTCTTCTAGCAAAATTCAGTCTTTCTCCAATCCAATTCATTTTAGACACTGCTGCCAGACTTAGTTTAGGAGAAGATTTGAATTATTTCATCCCTTCAATCAAAAGCTATAGCAGCTCACTATTTTATCTAGCAAGTTAAATCAAAGTTCTACTATCCAGGTTTAAAGATTCTCCCAGTCTTGGCAGTGCTCAAGCATTCTCAAAGAAATCTAGAACAGTAGTTAAAGCAGCAAAAACAGATTTTATTGAGGGACTATTATAATAGGTGATATGGTTTGGCTTTGTGTCTCCTTCCCCAAATCTCATGTTGAATTATAATTCCCATTGTTAGAGGAGGAGCCTGGTGGGAGGTGATTGGATCATGGGGGCCGATTTCCCCCTTGCTGTTCTCATAATAGTGAGTGAGTTCTCATGACTTCTGGTTGTTTAAAAGTGTGTAGCACTTCTCCCTTCCCTCTTCTTCCCTAGCCCCCACCATGTTAGAAGTGCCTGCTTACCTTTTGCCTTCTGCCACGATTGAAAGTTTCTTGAGGCCTCCCAACTGTTCTACCTATACAGACTGCAGAACCATGAGCCATTGAAACGTCTTTTCTTCACAAATTTCCCAGTTTCAGGTAGTTTTTATAGCAGTGCAAGAATGCACTAATACAATAGGGTAAAAGAGATTTTAATTCCATACTAAATGGAATTAGGCTCAATTCCAAATACAATAAGTACAAGTGACTTATAACTAACGCACAAGTTTAGAAAGGGGTGCAGGAGTCAGTGGATAGAAAATCGCTAAGAGGAAAAAACATGGGAGGAGGTTGTAAAAATTTTGATTTTCTGATTAAGCAAACCTAACAGGATTCTTGCCATGGTGATCAGGTGTCACCCAGGGATCGGTGGGAATGAGGAATTTTATCAGATGTGAAGGGTGTAAGGATTCTCTCTAAACTGACCTAGCAAGATTCTTGCTAAAACAGTAGCTATTCGCCTGTTTTGCATGGCTATAAAGGAATACTGGAGGCTGGGTCATTTATAAAGAAAAGAGGTTTACGTGGCTCATGGATCTACAGGCTCCACAAGAAGCATGGCACTGGCATCTGCTTCCGGTGAGGCCTCAGGAAGCTCTGACTTACTGTGGAAGGCAAGGGGAGAACATGTGTCACAAGGCAAGAGAGAGAGCAAGAGAGGTAGGGGAGTGGTGGGGTGGGTCCCAGACCCTTCAACAATCAGATCTCGTGTAAACTCATTACTGAAAGTAGGGCACCAAGCCTTTCATGAGGAATCCACCCCCACGATCCGAATACCTCCCACGAGACGCCACCTCCAACATTAGGGGTTCCATTTCAACATGAGATTTGGAGGGGACTAACATCCAAGCTCTATCACTGTTCAGGCTAAGAGGAACATGCTCAAGTCCAGAAAAGGCTTCCGAGGAGCCTGACTAAAGTTACGTCAAGGACAGTGTCTTGTCAGTACCTAAGAATTGCATGCACTTGGTGGAATTAATCTGGGCTCTTCTCTTCATAGATCCTCACATGTAATACACACCTAGCCCTGTCTTCCCTAATAGAAAACTCCTGTATGAATTGCCTATTTTGTTTCTTCTCCACCCAAATCACAGTCTTCAGAGCCCAGCCAAAAAAAAAAAAAATCGCATCTTCATAGAACTTTTATGAAGTCAATGGTTCCTTATGACTTTTTTACATCTCAGGGTTAATTATTTCCGTTGGTGAGCTCTTTCAAGCAGAAACTATGTATCAAGCCCTCTGTTACATGCAGAGAGAGATACAATCCATAAGACATGATCCTTTTTGTAGTGATTTCTAAGTGTTCTGCCATATCCGTTCTCTCCTTCTTTTATGATAAAACCCTTGAAGTTTATCTAATTAGATATGAGAAAAAATAAATGCACAGTTTCAAGCTTATAACATTAAAAAGGGGGTGTGCCCTCTATTTTTTCCACCTCTCCTTTCTGTTGCATAGAATGTGGACATACTATTAAAGCCAGTGTGATCATCTTAGGCCATGAAGTAGAAGCTATATGAAATAAAAGAATTTGCTTTCTGGATTGTTGCAGGCTCATCATCCCATGGGCATGAGGTAATGCTTGTAAAAGACTCAGTATGGTAGCTGGCACATACTAAATCATAAAAAATAGTGAATAATTATGTGATGTCAATGACGATAAAAATAAGGATGTTAATGTCTGTAGTGGTGATAACTATGATGATGGTGATCTTAATGCCTTTGTTAACAATACACACTTGGGAATTTGCTTTTTGATCACTTCTGGTTGTGAAAATAAAGCAGCAGTAACCTAGATTGTACTCTATCTTCCCCACTGTCTGGGATAGAAACACTAAATTCATGCAGTCTTTGCTAGCTCTTAGCTAAGACCGTTGATCTTATTAAGGTAGAATCCCAAAACTGGAAGACAAAGAAAAGACTGAGAAGACAGAGGAAAGAAGACTGGATAGAGCCAGGGAAATTAACTTGATCTAATAAATAAATACTATCCAGGTTTAAAGATTCTCCCAGTCTTGGCAGTGCTCAAGCATTCTCAAAGAAATCTAGAATTGAACAGTAGTTAAAGCAGCAAAAACAGATTTTATTGAGGGACTATTATAATAGGTGTCCTGATGTTTGGGTAAAAGACTGAATGGCTAACAAAAGCCTCACAGGCCAGACACAGTGGCTCACACCTGTAATCCCAGCACTTTGGGAGGCTGAGGCGGGTGGATTGCCTGAGGTCAGAGGTTCAAGACCGGTCTGGCCAAGATGGTGAAACCCCATCACTACTAAAAATACAAAAAAAAAAAAAAATTAACCAAGTGTGGTGGCGTACACCTGTAATCCCACCTACTCCGGAGGCTGAGGCAGGGGAATTGCTTGAACCATGGGGTGGAGTTTGTAGTGAGCAGAGATCGTGCCACTGCACTCCAGCCTAGGTGATGGAGTGAGACACTCTCTCTCTCTCAAAAAAAAAAAAAAAAAGAAAAAAAAGAAAAATGCATCACAAACTGTGACTAGGGAGATGCTTAGTGATTCCTTCTGATGAAAGCTTGGGAGTAATTTATAGTTTACAAATGAAAAGCAGAGCAGAGGATGAGGCTTTTGATAACGATACTGCAGGCTACAAATTGTATTTTTGTCTCTTTTGAGATATTAAAATAAAGATTAGAATTCCTTAATTGCTAAATAAGTGTTAGATTGGGATTGTTTGAATTTAAATCTATAGAGTGGCTGGATCCTAAGGGGCTACAATTTTTATTAACAATACAGAAATTTTAAAATATCAATTTTTTCGAAATGGCAATGTTTACATTTTATTTTTTTTTTGCTGAACATATTTAAGTATAAAACAGCATTAAACATGCCTCTTTTAAAAAATACTTTGTTTCCAAAGTGAAAAGCAAACTGTGGAATGCTATTCTAAATAAAATAAGATACCTGAAGGACAAAGGTAAATTTCTTTCTAAAGAAAGAAATATAATGTGATTTGACTTGTGTTTATCAAGGTATTTTTACATCAGTGTAGAAAGGAATGGTATATACTAGAATTATGTAGAATTATTACAAGTTTGATGAACTGAAAACTATTATGCAGTAAGGAACATGATTTACATTTCACCTTCATTGTCCCACCCAGCACGTATATGGTTGGAGAACTAAAACTGAAAACAACCAACAGCCTGCCCCACATTTATTATTCTAGTTTTACTTACCATACCATTGTGCATCTATATACTCATCTCCCAGCCAAAGAGTTTTCTTCATATTATCACATTTTTCACCCAAAAATACTGCTGATGTCAGTAATGTCACAAAGACCCCAAAAGGTAAAAAACAAAACAAACAAAAAATGTTTTCCCAGCTTATCTGATTTCTTCTTGAATTGTTTTCCATTAATGATTTTTCATTAATACGTACTGACTTGCAGATAATTGTATTATGAAATAATGTGTGTGTCTACATGTATATGTATTTGGGGGCAGACACTGTTATTTGCTCTTTATAATAACTTATCTGAATTTATAACACAGTTTTGAGGTAAATACTAGTGATATACCCATTTTAATGAATGGGGAAGCAGACATAGAAAGGTTAAAGCGCTTGCCCAAAGTCGCACAACAAGAATTTCACACAGCTGTTATTTGCAAAGGGATATGTCATCTCCAGGAAACTTGTTACTACTTATTTTTCTCTGTTCACAGAAATGGGGCTGGCACCCCAATCTTGTAAGAACTAATGCCAGGCTTTCCCATCTCAGCAAGGGTGTTATTAGTCCATTTTCACACTACTGATAAAGACATACCAGAGACTGGGTAATTTATAAAGCAAAAGAGGTGAAATGGACTCACAGTTTCACATGGCTGGGGAGGCCTCACAATCATGGCGGAAGGTGAAAGGCATGTCTTACATGGTGGCAGGCAAGAGAGAATGAGGAGCAAATGAAAGGGGTTTGCCCTTATGAAACCATTAGATCTCGTGAGATGTATTCACTACCAGGAGAACAGTATGGGGTAACCCACCCCTATGATTCAAATATCTTCCACCAGGTCCCTCCCACACAATGGAAATTGTGGGAGCTACAGTTAAAGATAAGATTTGAGTGGGGATACAGCCAAACTATATCACAAGGTCAAGTATATAACATCAACTAATGAAGCAGATGTGTGAATAAAAATGTTACAAAGACAGAATGAAATGTGAGGACTCTTGGAAACTGGAGACCAGTACCTCTTGGGAAGCCAATGACCAATTGACCAATACACCTGGCAGGATGCAGGTCAACTTTTGCTATATTTGTCACTTTTTAAAGAGATGTCAGAGTTTCTAATTTTAAGTGAATTTTACTAGTTTTCAAATATTGGCTCAAAATAATTCTGGGACCAGGTGAAACACCTCCTTTTTAGGCTAAATCCAGTTCCCAGACCAGTGACTGTTAGCCTCCACAAGCCATTGTGTACTTTGCAAAACTGAAATAATATGGACAGAAAAAAAAAGACTCAGGCTTAAATTCTGGCTCAGGTTTACTAACCTCTGAACCTCAGCTTTCTCATCTCAAGTTCAGAATCATGCCTGCCTCACTAGATTACTGAGGATATTAAGTGAAACAATGCCTGTAACTCAATTAGCACAGTGTCTCATACACAACACATGCTTCCACCCATGTTCCTAGTTATATCATTTGTATTTCTACTGCACATTACCTTCATTTATATAATTCATCATTTACTTAATTAGCTTAAAGTTAGAGTCAAATATGGGATTACACTTAAGTAAGTTGCTTCCTAATCAGTGCCATTCTTAGAGTCCAGATAAAATACAGTTTCATTTTAACAGCATTTTCCATGACTGACACCAAAAACTTTTTCCTTTGTGCTCTATTATTTAAATTTAAGGTGCTAATCTCCATTAAAAGCTGATTCACGTTACAGTCAATATTCTAAAGCCAAGTTTTAGACATTTATGTAAACCTCTCTTTGGCTAAGTTTAAGGTCTTTTCTGGGAAGAAAATTTAGATAAGACAGAAGAGGAAGGGTCCATGAGACCACTGGGCATTGGAAAGAGGGTCAGCAGAGGGGGAAGTGTGCATTGAAAGGGCCCAAGCAACACGTATCAATCTTCTCATCCTTTCTCAAAGCGTCCCTCTGTTGCCAGTTGTGGTAGTCAGAGCCTAATCGGGACACAGAAAGCATGGCAGCGTAGGAAAGGGGGAGGGAATTGTGACACAGCAATGGAAGACCTCAGAAGCCAGACAGGGGTCTGTGTAGCTACATTAGCAATAGCAGTAGGAAACCCTTACTCTCCTGAGCCAAAGGACGGAGACAGTTGGCAGTAGTTCCAGGACCCAGGCGCAGGGGTCACCTGGAGGAAACTAAAACCAGGTGGGTCTGCCAGACAGCACCTGAGCTGTAGAGGAAATGCAGCTGGGACCTGAGAGGATACTCTGGGCAATAAAAAGGGAGGGAAAGATAAATGCCCAGACTTCTCCCTTTCTTCTCTCGCCAGTCTGCTGCCAGGGCCACATGTTGGTCAAAACCAGAAGCCTGATGAGATAAGAGTCTTACACATCCAGCCTCAGGTATCAGAGTAGGACTCACCCTGTGATTGAGCCAAGAGTAAATGAAAAACCAAATATGGATCTGAAGCTGAACAAGCTAAGGGGAACCGCACCAGTAAATTAAATATACTGTGCTCCCCGGCTACGTAGTTCATGATGTTCCCTTAGGTTCTTTTCTAAAATAGGTAACTGTCACTTTTTTTTTATTATTACACCTTGCTAGTGTGGGCTCCCAAAATAACTGCATTTAAGGAACAATTGCAATGGCACACAGTAATGGCCTAAACATTGTCATCAGAAAAACGTGATTCATTCAAACCTCTAATACATACCAGTGAGATGATGTTTGAATGATTTACCTGTATTTTTTGAACTTCAGTTTCTTCTTTTATTAACATGGAATAATGATTCCTGCCTTGGTAGGTTGAATGAGGAGTAAATAAGAAAATATCTGCAGAGCCGTCAGCATAGTTTCAGGCCCAGAATAGGGGCTTGTAAATGCTTTGTCTTTTTCCTTTTCTTTTAAGAAGTCTTTTCACATTCTCTTTCCTTTGAAAGATTAATTTTCAATCGCCGTCTTCTCTATTTCCAACAGTGAGAAGTTCCTGTTCTGATAGAAAAATCTCAAACACTACAATGCCCCAGATGCCCTTTCCCACGGTCTCCTGAGTGGACACCCATCACATGTCTTAAAAATGTCTTATTACTGTTCTTTCTGTCATTTATACCCTCAGTCACTTCAAGTGTCTTTCCTACTGCCGTTTACATTATCTTATCTCTTAGTTGTCTTGCTTCCGCTTAGTGAAACGATTTTCCCAGAAAGCACAAAACTTTTTGCCTGGCATTCTCTAATGACAGCATCAGTAAAACATGTGGCATGTTATTGGGAAAGAATGGAGGAGTAAGGCATCAGCATGTGCATATGTTCTTTCTAGAGAAAAGATCATGAATGGATATATTACAAAGGAGAGGTATGTTTATAAACAAAACAGCAAGTCAAAGTGTGTTGCCTTCACTTTCTAGATTCATTGACTAAGAAAATCTTCCTACAGGAAATACTCTTCTTGTAAAATTATGGAATGTGGAACCTCAGGCTCTTCTTATCTGTGTCAGCCTGTCCATTTCTCACGAGTGGATAGCATAGGACGACATTTCTGGGGGTAAGCCAAGGGCTGACTTTTTCTTTTTCCCAGGGAGCCTTTATTTCATACAAAAGATATCCAGCTGAATGTAGAAAACAGACATTTGCAAATATTTATTTATTTATTTATTTTACTTTAAGTCCTGGGATACATGTGTATAACATGAAGGTTTGTTGTCTAGGTAAACACGTGCCATGGGGGTTTGCTGCACCCATCAACCCACCATCTGCGTTTTAAGTCCGACATGCATTAGGTATTTGTCCTGATGCTCTCCCTCCCCTTTCCCCCCAACCCCTGACAGGCCCCAGTGTGTGATGTTCCCCTCCCTGTGTCCATGTGTTCTCACTCTTCAACTCCCACTTATGAGGGAGAACATGCAGTATTTGATTTTCTCTTCCTGTCTTAGTTTTCTGAGAATGATGGTTTCCGGCTTCATCCAACCCTGCAAAGGAAATGAGCTCATTCTTGCTTATGGCTGCATAGTATTCCATGGTGTATATGTGCCACATTTTCTTTATCCAGTCTATCATTGATGGGCATTTCGGTTGGTTCCAAGTCTTTGCTAATGTAAATAGTGCTGCAATAAACATACGTGTGCAAGTGTCTTTATAGTAGAATGATTTATAATCCTTTGGGTATATACCCAGTAGTGGGATTGCTGGGTCAAATGGCATTTCTGGTTCTAGATCCTTGAGGAATCTCCACATTGAACTAATTTACACTCCCACCAACAGTATAAAAGCATTTCTATTTCTCCACATCCTCTCCAGCATCTGTTGTTTCCTGACTTTAATGATTGCCATTCTAACTGGCACGAGCTGGTATCTCACTGTGATTTTGGTTTGCATTTCTCTAGTATCCAGTGAGGATGAGCTTTTTTTCATATGTTTATTGACCACATAAATGTCTTCTTTTGAGACGTGTCTGTTCATATCCTTTGCCCACTTTTTGATGGGATTAGTTTTTTCTTGTAAATTTAAGTTCCTCTTAAATTCTGGATATTAGCCCTTTGTCAGATCAATAGATAACAAAAAATTTCTCCCATTCTGTAGGTTGCCTGTTCACTCTGATGATAGTTTATTTTGCTGTGCAGAAGCTCTTTAGTTTAATTAGATGCATTTGTCAATTTTGGTTTTTGTTGCTATTGCTTTTGGTGTTTTAGTCATGAAGTCTTTGCCCATGCCTATGTCCTGAATGGTATTGCCTAGGTTTTCTTCTAGGATTTTATGACTTTAGGTCTTACATTTAAGCCTTTAATCCATTTTGAGTTAATTTTTGTATAAAGTATAAGGGAGGGGCCCAGTTTCTGTTTTCTGCATATGTTTAGCTGGTTTTCTCAGCACCATTTATTAAATAGGGAGTCCTTTCCTCATTGCTTGTTTTTGTCAGGTTTGTTGAAGATCGGATGTGTGGTGTAGATTGTGGTGTTATTGTGGTGTAGATGTGTGGTGTTATTTCTGAGGCCTCTATTCTGTTCCATTGGTCTATATATCTGTTTTGGTACCAGTATCATGCTGTTTTGGTTAGTATAGCCTTGTAGTATCATTTGAAGTCAAGTAGCATGATGCTTCCAGCTTTGTTCTTTTTGCTTAGAATTGTCTTGGCTAAATGGGCTCTTTTTTGGTTCCATATGAAATTTAAAGTCGTTTTTTTCTAATTTTGTGAGGAAAGTCAGTGGTTGCTTGATGGGAATAGCATTAAATCTATAAATTACTTTGGGCAGTATGGCCGTTTTCACAATACTGATTCCTCCTATCCACGAGCATGTAATTTTTTCAATTTGTTTGTGTCCTCTCTTATTTCCTTGAGCATTGGGTTTTAGTTCTCCTTGAAGAGGTTCTTCACACCCCTTGTAAGTTGTATTCATAGGTATTTTATTCTCTTTGTAGCAATTGTGAATGGGAGTTCACTGATGATTTGGCTCTCTGTTTGTCAGTTTTTGGTGTATAGGAATACTTTTGATTTTTTGCACACTGATTTTATTAAATAAATCCATTTCTAGAAATAGAATCTTCTCTATTTTTTTAATTATTATACTTTAAGTTCTGGGATACATGTGCAGAATGTGCAGGTTTGTTATATAGGTATACATGTTCCATGGTGGTTTGCTGCACCCATCAACCCGTCATCTACATTAGGTATTTCTCTTAATGCTATCACTCCCCTAGCCCCCCATCTGCTGACAGGCCCTGGTGTGTGATGTTCCCCTCCCTGTGTCCATGTGTTCTCATTGTTCAACTCCCACTTATGAGTGAGAACATGCAGTGTTTGGTTTTCTGTTCCTGTGTTAGTTTGCTGAGAATGATGTTTTTCAGCTTCATTCATGTCCCTGCAAAGGACATGAACTCATCCTTTTTTATGGCTGCATAGTATTCCATGTATATGTGCCACATTTTCTCTATATCTTTATGTTGTACTTTTGTTTGCTGTTTTTTGAACTATCTGTGTTTGTTTTGTTTTGTTTTGTCTTCACAGAGGTCTCTTGCATGTTTTTCTTGTCACTTCAAGATTAAATTTTTGAAGTGGCTGCTTGCAGAACCCATTCCCAGTGGTTTAATTGAGCATAGACAGCCCAACAAAGACCAGACAAAGAGATGTCTTCAGGGGTTCTAAATTGCATGGTCTTTGCCTACCAGTTTGACATCACCCCTATCACTTATCCCTAAGTATAACACCACAGACACACAGATTTCATTATTTATTTTCCTCATACTATTCAAACTTTCTTCAAACTTCAGACTTTTGTATGTGTGATTCTCTCTGCCAGGAATACATTTTCCATATAGATTTCTATGCTGCCCCACCTTGCCATCAGTTTTCATGAGACTATCACTTCTTCAGATAAACCATCTCTATACACACAATCTAAAGTAACCCCTTCACACCATTTACACCCAACCCAATACTGCGGTTACATCATCTTTAAAGCAACTTTCTGGGGTTTCTTTGCTCAGAGCCAATCATTCTTTGTTTATTTATTTGTTTGTTCAGAGCCAACCACCAGTCACTAGAACATAAGTTTCTGAAAGCAAAGATAATGTCTGTATTGTTTCATACCTGGTGCACCTGGTACAAAGTACATGCTCATTAAATGATTGAAGAATAAATGATAGCTTAACTAATGACTTGATGCCATCTGTAGCCAGTAAATGTGAGCTTCTGGAGACTGGTTACTGGGTCTTGGTCACTATTTGTCCCCAGTGCCTATCCCAGAACAAGTAACAACTGAGTATCTACTATGTGTCAGGCACTAGGCAGGATGAGGGTGATGCATAATTCGGCAACTGAGATAGAAAGCTTGCCCTAGTGGAACTTGCACTGCTTAGGAGGAGGCAGGGAATTAAACAAGTAATTGCATAACCCTATGATAAGTATCCCATTATAGAAAGTACAGGGTTTGTCAAGATGTTACAATAGGGGAAGTTGATAGTCTAGGGATCACTAGGGGCTTGCAGAGGATTGACTAAAGGGAGGATGGAAAAGAGAAAGGGATGAAGGGAAATAGAGAAATGGATAAAATAAGACAAACTTTCTGCATGTAATCATGGCAAACATCTTTTTTTTTTTTTTTTCAATCTGGCTTTTTCTTTTATAGCTTTAGTATGTAAATGGACTGGACCTTTGTTATGGCCTGTCTGTAATTGCGGAATTTCTACTATGAGAAGCATGCCCTTAAGGCCAGTGTTCACCTGTGCACAAGAACGAGGTCCAGGTTTCCAACAGAAACACTCAAATATACCAACAGCAAAGCCCTCTGTCCAGAGCATATCATTTTATTCTGAAATGTCCCTGTGAAATACTCATCATTATCCAATTTGTAGATGGGGAATGTGAGACTTTTGCTAGTTAAATTCCTTCCTATGGTCTCAGAAGTTTACTCATAGAGCTAGCACCTATAGCAGACTTCCCAGACTACTCTTCATTCCCTATATTTCAGTGGCTTCTTGCCCACAATGCCTCAATAAATGATCTGACTGTTATAAACAAGAATTCCCAGACTCTTGGCATTGCCAGGGACCTCGGAGAGCATTCTAGTAAGACAAAAATCTCAAGATAAGCAATTTTGCAAAAATGACATGACCAGGTAGAAGGCTCAATTCTTTTTTATACTAGCACATTTTATTGGTGTGAGTACAAAAGAGAAATCGTTGTGACCAGGGTAAGAATTGCCTCTCGGCAGAGTAGTAAATGTCTATGAGAAATAAAATACTGGGAAGGGGAGACCTGCCTTTACCATTTCATTGAACCACTGTTGAGGCTATGGATCCCTCTTAAAATGATTGGGAGACTCCTCTGAGCTCTTGCTAATAGTAACCAGCATTTCTTGGAAATGAAGGTGAGCTGAGACGGTCCCCCTACTGTTATAAATGAACACGTGACTGGATTTTAGAACAGTTTCAAACAGTGATCTCGGAGGTGGAAAAGGCCAGAACACCCAGGTGAGGGGCAGAAGATGGAGCACCACTAATTGGAGGAAAAGGCAAAGGACCCATGTTTCTCTACGCACCCCACGTGGTTAACATTTTTGCCAGAGCAGTTTCCTAACCATTTTCAAAGACCTACTTGTGTTCTATATCCATATACAATATTAAGTTCTGGGTTACACAAGATGTCATTTTATTGGGAAATGTTTTCCAAATAATGCTCTCTAAGATATAATGATTGTCACTATTGTCACCAGTAACAATTAACATTTATGTATGATTCTGCAAGACATGCAGTCTGCCCAATGCCTTCTGTCACTGAGAGGGTGCAGCTCATTTTGCTACTAAAGAAACAGAAGTTTGGAGAAGCTGAGTGACCATCCAGAGCATCATCTTTGAAGTCAGACTGTCGTGGATTCAAATGGAAGCTGGCTATTCACTTTGGGCAGGAAACTCAATTTCTCCAAATGTCTGCTCTCTCAATGAAAAACAGACAACTGTGCAAGGTTATTGTGACGACTGAGTACTTGAGAAATGATCCATACACAGAGGGTGCTGATTTAATCTTTCTCTCTCTCTCTCTCTCTCTCTCTCTTTCTGTAGGCTCATACTTAGGGCAAATTTGGGCTTCAAACACAGATCTTTAAACTTAAAACCTGTACTTTTACCACTATATCATTTTTTCATTAAATCAAGAAGCTACCCAACATTTATTGATACACAAAGCAAATGATTTGGGGGTAGGAACGTAAAAATGTGCCCTACTTTTTTGTTGCTTCTTCTTCCTGAATCTTGAATAGTTTCTCAATGGGGTTCAGTTTGAGGGAACAACTAGTATCTACACATCTGTCTTTTAAAAAGCATTTAGAGTTGCTTGAATCTTGGAGCTGATAGAGACCTCAAAAAAAAAAAAAAAAGGAAACATTCTATTTTATAGACGGAAACCCTGAAATCCAGAAAGATAGAGTGACTTGACTAGGTCTCAGTTCCATCTTTTGAAATGCATAATTAAATTGTGTACAATTTCTTGGTTATTGTCGCGTGTATTAAACTTACCATTTTTTCTTTTTCCTTCTTCTGGCATTATTTGAGAAATTCAACAGTGATAAATATACTTTGGCTTCATTACACCTACATACATTAATGCATCTGAAGGAAATTTTATATTCAGGCCCTATTAGTGCACAATGTAAATTGGAAACAGACTCTAAATGGCCAGCTACTAAATTTTTAAATAACATGATAGGCCCTCTGGAAGCAGGCAGCTGTGCTGACATTCTTCCTAGGGCAAAGGAAAAAAAACAACTACTAAGAAAAAAATGTACTGATTCCCGGTTTGGTGTTTCTCCATCACCAGATTTATTGACCTGCAAGAAAAGTCAGCGGCTGTTTTGCCCCAGTCAATATTAATTTCTAGGGTCAATAAATCCTGGTAATGAATGAAGAATGGGACTCAATGCATGCTTATTAGATGTGTTCACAAAATGTGCCATGTAAAAATAAAAAAAAATAATCAATCAAACTTATCAATGTTCAAATATTATTTCTGACATTGTTTGTAATCTTTTTTTCCCTTAGTTTTTCTTTTGGAAGTGACTTTAGATGGAAAAATAAATCACATTGGAAAGTTAAAGCTTCTCCCTACATAATGGTTGCCTCTCTCTTCCAATGGCCTTTCCTTTAATGTCCCTTTGCTGTTCCCAGGATGGGGCTGGCATCCCTGTGGAAAGGAGATAATCCTCCATTCTGCAAATGGATTCTGCTTCTCCCAGCTTTATAACCTAATGGCTTCTCTGCTCTTCAGTCAGAGTGGAGATGGCAAATGGCCACCAAAAATGAATAGCAATGAGCACGTTTGGTAAATATTCCCATGCAAAGGTGTACACACAAATCTTTTGTAAGCATCTGTCTAGGAGGTATATAGAAAACCTAGTGGAAAACAATTATTAAAAAGTGCTACCATTTACTGACACCCTACAGGTTCAAACGCTGATGCAGACACTATGCTAGACATTTTACATATGTTCTTTCTAAACTTTTAAAACAATTCAAGATTTCTCCATTTTTTCCGATTGGGAAACTACAGCTACGGAAGCTTTATAACATCCCGGGGACTGCTATTCCGTGGAATTCGAAAGCCCTGGTTGTCTCCACATTATCCTGCTGATTCCTTTATCACAAGAGCTCAAGTTGGGAGGCAGTGAAATTCTTAAAAGTGAAGCTGTGCTATCAGCTAAGTAATATTCACTAAGAGCTATGTCACCGTGGAATTTTTGTGAATTTGTCTATTTTGAAGAGTTTGTCTTTCAAGTGAATTTTTAAATTAGCAAAATATCATATTGCTGATTATGAAAAAAGAAATTTTAATAGCTTCTTCTCTGTTACTTTGCTTTATTCCAAAATGAAACCTACTTTGTAAACAAACAAGTTTACATTTCCTCCAAATCATTGAATAAGATGCCTGATGACCTTTCGGGGTCATGGGGGAGCTGGGGGTGGAGATTAGAGAAAGGGAAAAAGAAACTATTTTTGTTATGACAGTAAGATTAATCTATAGGAAAGAATGCACTTATAAAAACCCACATGCATTTTCAGACCAATCAGGATCGTGTGAAATAAATATGGCAAGCATTTTGTGCTAAATCTTCAAAATCATGTTCAAATAAGTGTCATGGGCTATGCTACTTCCTGAGGCCTGCCTTATCTACAAGACAAAACAGGTTTTGCTCACACTTTTCCAGAGTAACTGACAAAACTAATGAGCTCAGCCACATGAAGTAAGTAAAAAGAAGCTGTATTTGAGGTACACTAGATCATCTCAACCAGTGAGTAAATTAGCTCAGTCATCCAAAATCCTGCACACCCTCCTAAATGTTCTTCATCATCTGTGCACTAATTTTATTTCATGTGGTTCTAACGTAGGAATGGTGGGTGAGACATATTTCTGTCTGAGGGGGTTCTGTCTTATGTTCTCATTTGTGAATTTAATTATTGCAAAAATGTGTATGAGAGGGAGAGAAAAAAAGAGAATGTCATGTGTGAAAGAAAGAAAATTAGGCATCAGATCACCAAATTGTTTTCTCAAGGAAGGAAGATAATACAAGGATTTGGGAAGATCATATGTATGAATTCATTGACTCCTTTCTTGAAAAACAAATGAGGGTTTCAGACACCCATAGCTGTATCTCAGCTTATTGACATAAGAAGAGCACACCGATTCCAATCCTTCAATTGTCCTGAGAAAGGAGAAGGTAGCCAGGGCAGGTCACCCTGTCCACATGACCCATTCAGGACTGGGATCCTAAGGTGGCTGTTTCCTTACGAGCTCCTGGGTGGCCTTCTGAGTGTCTCTAAGTAGATCATGTTGCTGTAATTCAGACCTTTACTGTTTATGCTTTGGACCAACTCCCAGTTTCAATAATATAGTGAGAAAAATGCTGCAACTTGTAGGCATGAGTGCTTGAATTCCTAACCTGTGGCAACCAGGTTTTGATCCTTGTTACTTTAACCTAGACACTCATTCGTGTTCAATTAGCTTCTCTGCATATATTTATCCATATATCTAAAGAGGGAGGTGCATGAAGCTAAATACACACACGGAAGGTTTTTCATTGATCTGGTATTTACAGATATAGAAATACACACTGATGAGTATCAGAATGCTGTAAAGCACAAACATATGCCCGTAATCACTAGACTCCCTTTCTCTGATTGCAGAAAAGAATATCATTCCTTTTGGGCCGCTTCCTTACCAGCTGCTACCTCCTTTCCAGTGGCTAGCTCTAAGATTTAATGTCTAAACTTGGACTCTATTATCTATCCCTTGACCTGTTTCAGAATTTATATTTTAATTTCTCATGATCTTCGTGCTATATGTTACTGTTCTTTATTTCATTAAAAGCCAGAAATCACAGTCTTACCGATGTGTTATATTTCTAAAATCTAGGTGTGAGTTTGAGAGATTACTGAGAATTCCTTCCATTTATCTGGTTAGTATATTTCCTCATGGAGCAACAACAAAAAAGAGTTGGCTGAAAATTAGTCTGACCTCACCTGATTCATCTTCTTTTGTATTTGTTTAGTGAAAGTTTACCAAGTTTTAGCGATTTTAATACAAAAAATAAGAAGGAGAAAATTCCTCATAGTAGCCACAACCTAAAATGGTTTCTGCTTTCTGACTGATACACTATTTAGTAAACATAAACTTCTTTTTTCTCAAGATATCACTTTATATTTAGCAAGTATATGTAGATAACATATTAAAATAAGCCAGGCTCTAGAATGCGTTATGAATAACATAGCAGCACATATGTGAACTGAACGCACACAGGGACCTCTCTTCTTTTCCTATTTATTTTTGTTGTTGTTATTGTTAAAGGTACTAGACCAAAAAGATGGTACTAATCATAAAGATACAACTAAATGTGGGTTTATTTAACAGTTCTAGCTGTAACTAAGCTTTTGAGTTGGACTTTTTTTTTTTTTTTTTTTTTGAGACGGAGTCTCGCTCTGTCACCCGGGCTGGAGTGCAGTGGCCAGATCTCAGCTCACTGCAAGCTCCGCCTCCCGGGTTTACGCCATTCTCCTGCCTCAGCCTCCCGAGTAGCTGGGACTACAGGCGCCCGCCATCTCGCCTGGCTAGTTTTTTGTATTTTTAGTAGAGACGGGGTTTCACCGTGTAGACCAGGATGGTCTCGATCTCCTGACCTCGTGATCCACCCGTCTCGGCCTCCCAAAGTGCTGGGATTACAGGCTTGAGCCACCGCACCCGGCCGAGTTGGACTTTTTTATTTTTTATTTTTTTTGCCTGAGGAGTTGGAATAGATTAGCCAAATTGAAACAATTGAATATTTCTTAAAGCCTTATAAAATGGATAAAGTCAACTGTTGACTTGATCAAACAACCTCAGTGCACGCAGTCATGTGAAAAAGCAGCATGACGCATTATCAGTGCCCCGTGTTCTGTGCCCATGCCCACATAAATACTCCAATGCTCCTACCTGAAGTGGACTTCCATGTGCTACCATCTACCTTGTCTTACCCAACTCTTTCTTCTTTCTTATTTTTCACTTCCATGTTGTATTGTTGTCATTCTTCCAACTGAAATGAGTGAAAAATTGGTATGGTGATGGAGTAGAAGAAATGTTAAAGAAAACCCTGGAGTCCAATGTAAGTTCAACCAGGGACTTTGGACAAAGCTTTTAATCTCTAAATCTGACTCTCCCTATTAATAAGAAGAGAATATTCATTTACTGAATAGTATTTCTGAAAAAATAACAAGTTTTTTCTATAACCCATCAGAACTATATTCATTGTAAATTAGAAAGTGTCATGGGTTGAACCATGTTTCCTCAAAATTAATATATTTAAGTCCTAACCCCAAGAGGCTCAGAGATAACTGTATCAAGATAGGGTCCTTAAAGAGGCAGTTAAGATAAACTGAGGTCATATGCATGGGCCTGCATTCAGTACGATTGATGTTCTTATAAGAGAGGAGATTATGCCACAGATCAACACGAGAGAATATGACGTTAAAACACAGTAAAAAGATGGACACATGCAAGCCAAGGAGAGAGGACTGGGAAAAAAATCAAACTTGCCAATACCTTGATCTTGAACATTTATATATAATCCAGAACCATGAGAAAATAAATTTATATTGTTTAAGCCATCCAACCTATGGCATTTTGTTATGACAGCCCTAGCAAACTAATACTGAAGATACAATGTGAAGCAGTTGTTCTCAATATCAACGCTACTTTTTAAATCTCATTTTGTTCCTCAGATACTTCAGCGGATCCAAGCCCACCCCAAATACACAGTGAAAAACACACACATACATGCAGTCCTACAAGCAAAATATATGTTTACTCCTTCCATTTACATACTGTTAAGGATTACTCTTCTCATGCGGATGTCACAGAAGGTGAGCTCAAGCTTTAGCCAATTTTGAGTTATATCATTAACCCAATTTTAGGAGTGGCTGTTGATGAACAAGGTCCATGATTCTATACCAGTAGTAAAAAATTGTACATAAGCTCTGATCTATGCTTAGAGAATAACTGAATAGTTCATAAAGGAGATTTTGTTAACTACTGAGACAAACTCATCAATGTGTTTTCAAAAAATTCCAAAAGGCCCCAATTGTTTCTTGTTCACACCTGTCTTAGTCAATTTGTGTTGCGATAAAAGGAAAACCTGAGGCTGTATAACTTATAAATAAAAAGAGGTTTATTGGGTCCATGGTTCTGCAGTCTGTACAAGAAGCCTGGTGCCAGCATCTGCATTGGGTGAGGGTCTCAGGCTGCTTCCATTTATGGTGGAAGGAGAAGAGGAACTGGTGTATGCAGAGATTACTTGGACAGAGAGGAAGCAGTGGGGGGAGGTGCCAGTCTTTTACTTAACAACCATTTCTTACTAATAAGAGTGAGAACTCCCCCACCTCCAAGAGAAGGTATTAATGGATTCATAAGAGATCCACCCCTATGACCCAAATGCCTCCCATTGGGGCCCAACTCCAACAATGGTATCAAATTTCAACATGAGATTTGAATGGGCCAAACATCCAAACTATAGCAATACCCATTCGAGTTTCTTCTTGACTGCAATTTGCATTATTAATGGAGGTTCAGTGATGTCACATTTTTACACAGGTACTCTATGGAGTCACCTGCTGGCATCCTTCGCATTGCCCTAGGTTTGTAAAATTCTGTCCTTAACTGAAATTTTAATGTTATATTTCTTTGAAAAGAATGCAAGTGAAAGTGTGCTGGAGAGATTAAGAAAATTAAAAATTTTGGTAGATTCATAAGGCACCTTTTGGAAACCTTTATGGCTTATGTTACATTTTAATTAGTAAAATGTTTTATGATGTAAGAAATTACAAGTCTCAGGTTCAACATTATAAGCCTTACTGAGAGACTATTTTAAAAGAGACCTAGGAACAATTCACTGCAAATAAGGAGAGAAAAGATACTTACAAATGACTCACTCACCCAACTTTTGTTGAGTGATTGCTAAGTACTTTCGTAGTATGGACTGTGGTGTCTATATAGTCAGTACTTTGTATCCAAGGGTTCTCTATTCCTGGATTCAATCAAAAAGTAATCAAAAATATTTGGGGTACAAAACAATAAAAAATAACAATATGACAATTAAAGACACATGAACGAAAATAGAGTATAACAACTATTCACTCTATTCTACTCTATTCAGAAATAAGCAAGTTAGACCGATCAGAGAACCCTGAGGATTATGGTGGAATTGATTGTCAGGTTAATAGCATTTGCATTGTATTATTATTACAGATAATTTAGAGATGATTTAAAGTTTACAGAGGATGTGTGTAGGGTGTATGCAAATACTATACCATTTATATAAGATACTCGAGCATCCAAGAATTTTGTCTCCTGCTCTCCAAGTGCTTTTACTAGGCTCAGGATGAGGCACCGCCATAGGATGACCCACTGTCCCCATTTGCTAGAACTGTGCTGGCTTTGGCACGATACGTTCCCTGTCCTGGGAAACGCTTTTTTGGGGCAAACCAAGAGAGATGGTAACACTAACATTCCCTTTGGATAGGTTAGGTTTTATAGCATAGCTCTCTCTGAAAAAAGACTCTAAAAATCTTCTTTCAGCCTTTTTAACCTCAATATGAGAAAAGGATTTAAGAGTTGTACAATTATTTCATAATCACCTTCTTTTTCAAGTTTAAATAGATTGTCAGTTTCACATTTCACTTTGACAAGTGTTATTTTTGAGGCTTCAGCAGAAACTTTCTTTTTAACATCCTGTTATACGTTTTTAAAAATTGATTTTTCCCAGTCAACCAAAATAAACATCATTACTGTAACTGGGTACTGTGTATTTTCTCACACGTGCAGCATTATCCACAATAGTGGCTCTCAAAGTGTGGTGCCTGGAATAGCAGCATCAGTAGCACCTAGGATCTCCTAGAACCCTATTAGGTATTAAATTCTCAACCCCCATCAAAGATCTATTGAATCAAAAACTCTGGGGTTGGGGCGCGTGTCTTAACAAGCTCTCCTGGTGACCTCAGATAAGCTAAAGTTTGAAAACCACTGGTCCACTGATCTCCAACTGCTGGTTCCCAACTCTGGTTGAATATTAGAATCACCTGAGCACCGTTGAAAAACAAATTCTAGGGCTCATATATTCAATTTCATTAGTACCTATTTAGACTCAGGCACTAGTAACATTTTAAGAGCTCCCCAATCAAATCAAATAAATAGTCAAGATTTTGAACCACTTGTCTACGACATTGCTTGTTGAATCTCTTTACAGAAGGGTAGAATTGTTACCTGTTTCAGAGAAGTAAGGGGCAAGGACTATGTAATCCTTGGGTCATTTACTTCAAGTCAGCCCTTATTTGTGTTTAATTTTATGAACACAAAATGTTCCAGTCCACCCAATCTGTTTCTTCACTACTAAACTCTATGGTGATGTCAATTTCTTTATATTCATTTTTTTTTAACTTTGTGAAATTTTGAGTTAAAGAGAATGCCATCAAAATCTGGAATTACAATTATTTTTTACTTGTGTTTGGTTTTTGTCTGTCATGGTCAGTGGACCCAAAGCTATCTTTCAGTGTGCATCCAAACTTGGAAAGGTATTCACCTGTGTCTGCTTGATACTTCAACGATATGCTTTGAGGAATTAAAAGTGGATGGTATTTATTTCACTGGACTGCAAATCTCATAGCAACCTATAGTGTACATGTTACAAATAATATGTAGAACTATAATCAGTTGCAAATAGGTACATTAACCTGCAAATGGCTACATGAACCCAGAACCAGCTAGAGCTCTTCCAAACCATTAAGGCTGTTAGTTCTGAGCAGAGATAAGCAGAATAAACAAATTCTTGCTGAACGGGAATCAGTCATGCTGCCTTTCGAAGTCTCCAAAGAAGGTTTATGAAATCCAAAGAGTTCACTGATTTGTTTTCCTTTACATTGTTTTGCACACTGTCCCTTCCGTTTCAGAGAAACTTAAAGTTTGAACTGCTAAAGTAGTTTTTGGCTGCACTGTCCCTACTGTGGTTGACCTTGCAAAAAAAAAAGAGCTTAAAAGATTCTAAGGATTTGAGCTGTGATAATTTGTCATTGTGGAAAGAGATAAGTCCCATTTTAGCTAGAGGCAATTTAGATTAAAACAAAATCAGAATAGAAGTACCTAAATGATTCAAACAAATAGGAAACTTAGCTCTATTTTTTCAGTCTACAACCTTAAGCATGCCTGAGAGACTTGGCTCCCCTAAAATAAAAGTTAGGCTATATCTCACAAGACTTTGACTGTTTTAAATTCGAAGACACAAATAAGAGTACAAAAACAACAACTAGAAGGGAGGGCTTATGTCTATATCACCCTTACGGCTTACTAAATTTTGTTCCTTTTGTTTAAGAGTGTGAAGGATTAGAGAGACATCATAATAGAAAGATAATAATCTTTCTATGTGATAAGAATATGCTTTGAAAAAAACTAATTTTAGGCCAGGCGCGGTGGCTCAAGCCTGTAATCCCAGCACTTTGGGAGGCCGAGATGGGCGGATCACGAGGTCAGGAGATCGAGACCATCTTGGCTAACACGGTGAAACCCTGTCTCTACTAAAAAATACAAAAAAAAAAAAAAACTAGCCGGGCAAGGTGGCGGGCACCTGTAGTCCCAGCTACTCAGGAGGCTGAGGCAGGAGAATGGCATAAACCCGGGAGGCGGAGCTTGCAGTGAGCTGAGATCCCGCCACTGCACTCCAGCCTGGGCGACAGAGCGAGACTTTGTCTCAAAAAAAAAAAAAGAAAAAAACTAATTTTAAATGAGTTCACAAGTTAATACCTATATATATGGCATAACACATTTATGTATGCCATAAATGCCATGTATGTATATATATGTGTGTGTGCGTATATATGTATGTATGTGTATGTATATGTATGTATGTGTGTACATATATATGTATGACAGGTTTAAAAAATTAATCTGACTTCAAGACACTCTCTTACTCAATTCTACAAATCTACACTGAGGCTCCCAAGATAATTCATTGCAATGTTTATGTATATTGGTCTTTTTCCTGGATCTTGATCAAGTCAGTTCTCTCCTATCATCACTACACAGGAGCGGAAACTTTATGCAAACTTAAATGCATTCATCATATCAAAAGCAATGTAATTATTTTATAACAGTACAGGGAGAATATTTTAGCCATACAACTAAGTAGTATTCCAAATGGGTAACTCACTGAAATGACACCATAAAATGACCCAAAAGATAAAAGACATTTCCAAATGTTAATATAGAGTTATGTGACTCCACCTATGGCATCCTGAAGGGCAAGGCAGTTAGAGCAGAGAATGTGCAATAACTTTCGAGAGTAAATGAAGGCTTGGAGCCTGATCTTCTACCCCATGGGCTGGAAGTTAAAGCCCATAAATCTCTTGCAGCACAGAAAGAGAAAGGAAGCAGCCTTTTTGTGAAGAGGCAAAAGGGAAAATGTTCCCTCTTTTCAAATTCCAGATATGCTGTGGAGGTGCCCTTTGGAGCTAGAATGGGGGCTAATTAGGCTATTTACATGAAACCCATGGTGGAGTATGATATTTAATAACATCATTTTGACAGATAATTAGAAGATAAATCACTCAAACTACAATGCTACTGTATTCTAAAAATACAATGCAAATACTGTTGACAGCATTTACAATTGCACCTGTTCATTTAATTTTTCAGTTAATAGAAAAGGAAGCAGAAGGCAAATTTATTCACCAGCCAATCTAGCGGGCACATTCTGGCAAGGGTTGAGCTTGGGCACACACCAATCTTGCATGAAATAGGACTCTGCTTCTCATTTATAGGGAACATTGAAAAATTACACAATCTAATATGTGGTTTGGGGTCTTTTCTTATTAACTGATGGTAAATACTAGTCTTTCGGTCTTTGGGTTATGTGGGAAATACCAATACTTGTTTATAGTATTCAAAGTTTTGCCCAGAAAGTGCTGCAGAGGCAGTCTCTAAAGGTTTCTCATCCCCCTTCAAGTTGTTTAAATGCTTATAAAAACTTGTTTATGTATGCTGAGTCTTTTTAGAAAGCATTTATCTTTGGATAAAAGCAAAATAAAAATACCAGAGAAATGATCTAAGTAACTTATATACTATTCTGAAAGTTCTATCAATTGGATTTTATAATACAATTGGGATAAAAATCAGGAAAATTTTTGAATATTATTTTTCGCTCAATCTTGAAGAGTTTACAGTTATGTTATATGAAACACCTATATTGTCATAGTGGCAAAATCATTTGCTATTTCATTTTAAACCAAAGTTAGATAATACCATATCTAGTCTTTGTTTTCCAACCCATATGTGTATGTGTGTGTGTGTGCACCTATCAACAAGTTTATTTTTTAAAATTGGTTTTATATGAAGTCAAGTGATAAGGTAGGTGTGGGAAAGGGTATATAATTTAGTCTGACTGCTGAAGGAAGTCTTGAAGGATTGTCCTATGTTATTAAATAGGCAAGACATTCATCACGAGCAGTTTGCATTGCGTTCTTGGGAAGAATCCAATTATACAGTTATTTCTTACTGATTATTATACTTGCACATTGAGGAGATCTAGAATATTCGTTTTATTTCTTTAAATTGTATACCTTAAGATGTTTTTCTAAAGACTACTTTTTTCTTGATTTTTACATATTAGCTGTGAGTCATAACCATTTTATATCATGTTTGCCCAAGAAATGTAATGTTTTAGTACAGTATAATACCTCAAAAAAGCATAGATATTAAAATAATTATACCTTCCTTTTCCAAGTATAATTAAACTAGTGTGATTTCTTTATGATCCTAAATACAAGCTAAATTTTCTCCCATTCTGTAGGTTGACTTTCACTCTGATGATGGTTTCTTTTGCTGTGCAGAAGCTCTTTAGTTTAGTTAGATCCCATTTGTCAATTTTGGCTTTTGTTGCCATTGTTTTTGGTGTTTTAGTCATGATCCTAAACACATACAGCTTATGATAGGTTAAGATTGGAAATGAAAACTGTGTCTCAGAAAGGTTAAGCAACTTACCCAAGGTGAATAGTGTGTGGCCAAAAACGTTTCTGAAATGTGGTTTCAGAAAAACCTTTCTGCTTTTACTCCATGCCCTTTGCAGGTTCTAGGATTGGAAAATAAAGGTACCCTATTGCACCAGTGGTCTCATGAGCCTTTGCAGTCACAACATTCTTGATATACAGTTCTTCTGTAGCCTAACATCTCTACAGACACCTCTCTGGCCTTTTATACATTTTCTTCCACAAAATACCACCTTATTTCCAAAGTGTTCCCAAAAGATTGAACTGAGCATCCAGAACAGAGCAGGATAAGAGCAGACACAATATTACAAAGGCTGAGTTAAACCTGATAAATCATTCCATATAGTCAATTCATAAACGTAAGTGTACAGAACAACTAATGGGTGAAATAAGAGAAAATAAGAGTCACATTACTTAGAAAGAGAGGAGTACAAAATTATATGTGTGTACGTGTGTAGGGATGGGAATGTGCACATATGTTTCAGTCAAAGCCTAGTTAAAGATTAAAAAAACAATTCTGGGCTCCAATGGAGGTGATGGCCAAAGGGTACAAACTTTCATTTATGCAAGATAAATAAGTTCTGGAGCTCTATATACAGTATAGTGCCTACAAATATCAACATTGCTTTGTATACTTAAAATTTGCAGAGAGGGTAGTATTCGTATTAAGTGTTACAATAATAAGAAGAAGAATGGAGACTGAAGATGATAGATACGTCCATGACAAACATAATTTATGGCCTTGATGGTGATAATTTCTCTGGTGTATACTTATCCCTAAACTCATCAAATTGTTACATTCAACATGTACAACTTTTTATGCATCAATGATACCTTAACAAAATGGTTTTTAAAAACAAATTTTAATAAATAAATACTTCTGAGCTCTTGTGCCAGAGTTGGGAATGGGAAAAAACAAAAAAAAAGTAGTAGTCTGGTTGTAGTCCGTCTTTGTTTTTCTGGCACAGACCACTATCATGGTCCCATTCTGCAAAGGGTGCTACTTTTTTTTTTTAGAAGTTTTCCATCAATTTTAAATTGACTGCTATGTTTGGATCATGAAAAAAAAAAAATAAGTAATGTTGCTGAGTCACCAAACTGCTTGTTTTATTGTGGCGTCTCTCTCACCCTACCTGTCTAAACAGAATCAGATCACAGAAAAAGCTCTTTGTATTCACACCACAGGGCAGGGAGTTATAAAGCATGTGGTTACTTTTTACTTAATTTCTAGTAACTTCTAAGAAAATGTAATGTATTTTTTCTTACCATATAGTGAACTAGATGGAACAGCAGACCCCAGTCTTTTTGGCAACAGGGATTAGATTTGTGGAAGACAAGTTTTCCAAAGACTGGGAGTGAAGGGAGCTGGGTGGGGGAAGGTTTTGGGATAAAACTGTTCCACCTCAGATCGTCAGGCAATAGACTGTCATAAGGAGTGTGTAAGATAGATCCCTTGCCTGCACAGTTCACACTAGGGTTTGTGCTCCTACAAGAATCAAATGCCAGCACTGATCTGACAGAAGGTGGAGCTCAGGTGGTAATGCTCACTCACCTCCTGCTGTGTGACCCCATTCCTAACAGACCAGGGACCAGGGACCTGTACCGGTCCGCAGCCTGGGGGTTGGGGACCCCTGAGGGCTGGTTGGTTGAAGAGCAGTCTAGTAATGATTGCTCCCTAAAATCTTCTAGCACATACTTCATCAATTACTTCTGATGTTTCCAGTAAAGTGGAGGAATTTTTGGTTGAGATAAAGTCTTTCCTTGTTGAGGAATCTGTATTAAATGACATCAACCTGGAAGTGGCTGTCAGTGGCAGGAGATGGCATGGGAGGACTGAGCCAGTGAGAAACATGGTGGTAGGGGAAGTGGTAGGAAGGAAGGCAAAATTGAGCAAGGTAGAATATTAGTGTATTAGTCAGTTCTTGCATTGCTATAAAGAACTATCTGAAACTGCATAATTTATAAAGAAAAGAGGTTTAAGTGACTCACAGTTCTGCAGGGTGTACAGAAAGCATGGATGGGGAGGCCTCAGGAAACTTACAATTGTGGAAAAAAGCAAAGGGGAAGCAAGCCATGTACTACATGGCCAGAGCAGGAGGGAGAGAGAGAGAAGGGGGAAGTGATACACACTTTTAAACAACCAGATCTAGTGGGAACTCACTCACTATCACAAGAGCAGCAAGTGGGAAGTCCATCCCCATAATCCAGTCACCTCCCACCAAGGCCCCCCTCCAACATCGACGACTACAATTAGACATGAGATTTGGGTGGGGACACAAATATAAACCATTTCAATTAGTAAAGTAAAAACAGACTGCATTGGATTAAACAGCTTCCAAAGATAAGCGGCAGTATGCTTTATTTCCTTGCTTCAGGCTGATAGATACAGATAATTGAATTTTAGAAGAGACCTATTGACCCTAAGTACATCATATTACTTAGGTAAAAAAAAGTCTTCTTCAATATACAAAGCAGAAGCAGTTCAATATTTCTCTTTCTCTCTCTGTGTGTGTGTGTGCATGTTCTCTCTCTCTCTCTGTGTGTGTGTTAAATATGAACTCCTCTTAATCTAAACATAAATCACTTTGAGAATATATATGTATACAAACAAATGAATGAACCATTCCCGAGTTTTATTGAAGGCAAAATTTAACTTACCTGTGGGGTTTTAGCATCCACCCATTTCCATTTTTTAAATTATTATTAAACTTTAAGTTCTGCGATACATGTACAGAACGTGCAGGATTGTTACATAGGTATAGACATGCCATGGTGGCTTGCTGCACCCATCAACCTGTCTTCTACATTAGGTACTTCTCCTAATGCCATCCCTCCCCTAGTCCCCCACCCCCTGACAGGCCTCGATGTGTGATGTTCCCTTCCCTGTGTCCATGTGTCCTCATTGTTCAGCTCCCACTTATGATTGAGAATATGTGGTGTGTGGTTTTCTGTTCCTGTGTTAGTTTGCTGAGAATGATGATTTCCAGCTTCATCCATGTCCCTACAAAGGACATGAATGAATCTTTTTTGTGGCTGCATGCTATTCCATGGTGTATACGTGCTACATTTTCTTTACCCAGTCTATCATTGATAGATATTTGGGTTGGTTCCAAGTCTTTGCTATTGTAAACAGTACTGCAATAAACATATGTGTAAATGTGTCTTTATAGTAGAATGATTTATAATCCCTTGGGTATATACCCAGTAATGGGATTGCTGGCTCAAATGGTATTTCTGGTTCTAGATCTTTGAGGAATCACCACACTGTCTTCCACAATGGTTGAACTAATTTACACTCACCAACAGTGTAAAAGCATTCCTATTTCTGCACACCTTCTCCAGCATCTGTTGTTTCCTGACTTTTTAATGATTGTCATTCTAACTAGTGTGAGGTGGTATCTCATTTTGGTTTTGATTTGCATTTCTCTAATGACTAGTGATGATGAGCTTTTAATCATACATTTCTTGGCCACATAAATGTCTTCTTTCGAGAAGTGTCTGTTCATATCCTTCACCCACTTTTTGATTTTTTTTCTTTTTCCTGTAAACTTGTTTATATCTTTATAGATTCTGAATGATAGCCCTTTGTTAGGTGAATCGATTTCAAAAATTTTCTACCATTCTGTAGGTTGACTTTCACTCTGATGATAGTTTCTTTTGCTGTGCAGAAGCTCTTTAGTTTAGTTAGATCCCATTTGTCAATTTTGACTTTTGTTGCCATTACTTTTGGTGTTTTAGTCATGAAGTCTTTGCCCATGCCTATGTCCTGAATAGCATTGCCTAGGTTTTCTTCTAGGGTTTTTATGATTTTAGGTCTTACATTCAAGTCTTTAATCCATCTTGAGTTAATTTTTGTGTAAAGCGTAAGGAAGGGGTCCAGTTTCAGTTTTCTGCATATGGCTAGCCAGTTTTCCCAGTATAATTTATTAAATAGGAAATCCTTTCCCCATTGCTTGTTTTTGTCAGGTTTGTCAAAGATCAGATGGTTGTAGATGTGTGGCATTACTTCTGAGGCCTCTGTTCTGTTTCATTGGTCTATATATCTGCTTGGTATCAGTACCATGCTGTTTTGGTTACTGTAGACTTGTAGTATAGTTTGAAGTCAGGTAGCATGATGCCTCCAGGTTTGTTCATTTTGCTTAGGATTGTCTTGGCTATATGGGCTCTTTTTTTTTGATTCCGTATGAAATTTAAATTAGCTTTTTCTAATTCCAGAAGCCATTTTTTTTGAAAGATTAACAAAATAGATAGATCACTAGCCAGACTAATAAGAAGAAAAGAGAGAATAATCAAATAGACACAATAAAAATTATAAAGGGGATATCACCACTGATCCCACAGAAATACAAACTACCATCAGAGAATACTATAAACACCACTATGCAAATAAACTAGAAAATCTAGAAAGAAATGGACAAATCCTGGACACATACACCCTCCAAAGACTAAACCAGGAAGAAATTGAATCCCTGAATAGATCAATAACAAGTTTCAAAATTAAGGCAGTAATTAATCACCTACCAATTAAAAAAAAAAAAAAAAACCCAAGACCAGACAGAGTCACAGCTGAATTCTACCAGATATACAAAGAGGAGCTAGTACCATTGCTTCTGAAACTACTGCAAACAATAGAAAAAGAGGCACTCCTCCCTAACTCATTTTTTGAGCCAGAATCATCCTGACATCAAAACCTGGTAGATACACAACAAAAAAAGAAAATTTCAGGCCAGTGTTCCTGATGAACATCGATGCAAAAATCCTTAATTAAATACTGGCAAACCGAATTCAGTAGTACATCAAACAGCTTATCCACCACAGTCAAGTCGGCTTCATCCCTGGGATGCAAGCCTGGTTCAACATATGCAAATCAATAAATGTAACCCATCACATAAACAGAACCAATAATAAAACCACAGGATTATCTCAATGGATGCAGACAAGTCCTTCGATAAAATTCAATACCCTTCATGCTAAAAACTCTCAATAAAGTAGGTATTGATGGAACAAATCTCAAAATAATAATAGCTACTTATGAAAAACCCGCAGGCAATATCATGCTACATGGGTAAAAGCTGGAAGCATTCCCTTTGAAATTGGCACAAGACAAGGATGTCCTCTCTCACCACTTCTAGTCAACATAGTATTGGAAGTTCTGGCCAGGGCAATCAGGCAAGAGAAAGAAATAAAAAGTATTCAGATAGGAAGAAAGGAAGTCAAATTGTCTCTGTTTGCAGATGACATGATTGTATATTTAGAAAATCCCATAGTGTCAGCCCAAAATCTCCTTAAGCTGATAAGCAACTTCAGCCAAGTCTCAGGATACAAAATCAGTGAGTAAAAATCACAAGCATTCCTATATACCTGTAATAGACAAACAGAGCCAAATCATGAGTGAACTCCCATTCACAATTGCTACAAAGAGAATAAAATACCTAGGAATCCAACTTACAAGGGATATGAAGGACTTCTTCAAAGAGAACTACAAACCACTGCTTAAGGAAATAAGAAAGGACACAGACAAATGGCAAAACATTCCATGCTCATGGATAGGAAGAATGAATATCGTGAAAATGGCCATACTGCCCAAAGTAATCCATTTTATAATAACCATAATATAATAACATTAAAAATTCAGATGTATATTCTCTTATTTAGTAGTCATCTAATTAAGATTTCTTAAATATCTGCCCATGAATATGTCAGGCCTTTTACTAGGCATAGAGATACATCTGAATAAGTAGTAATCCCTGTTCTGAAGAAGTTTACATCTTTCTAATTTTCCATTTCAAACTGCAGAAGACTTAGGAAAATGTTACATTATATAAATTTAGTGTTCTCCATAGTTTTAGATTTTTATTTTTGGAACAACACAGCTTTGATTCTGACTTTCCATATTTTAGCTCTTCGTTTATAAATAAACAGCCAGATGATAATAAAACTGCTCATAAAAAACTCCTCACATCTTACTTTTTTCATTTTTGAACTGTAACTACTTAATAATTGAATGGGACTGAATAATGAATCACATACTAAGTCTATGTTAAATGCTTAAAAACACATTTCATTTCCTCTCAATATTCTATTTGGAAAAGGTGTTTTGGGAAAGAGAAGTCTATCATTCTCTCAGACACACTGACAATAAGAACAACAGGTTTTGTTGTTGTTGTTGTTGTTTTGGTTTGTTTTTGAGAGGGAATCTCTGTTTGTCACTCAGGCTAGAGTGCAGTGGCGGGATCTCAGCTCACTGCAACCTCCGCCTCCCAGGTTCAAATGATCCTCCTGCCTTAGCCTCCCGAGTAAATGGGATTACAGGCACGCACCACCATGCCCAGCTAATATTTTTTGTATTTTTAATAGAGATGATGTTTTACCATGTTGGCCAGGCTGGTCTTGAACTCCTGACCTCAAGTGATCTGCCCGCCTGGGCCTCCCAAATTGCTGAGATTACAGACTTGAGCCACAGCCATGGCACCTGGCCTGAAAATAAAGGGAAAGAGTTTTACTGAAATTTCAGAGGATATAATTGCAATGTGTTTTATTCACTTGCTGCATTCTTCTTTACATACACACAATCATTCTATGTTATATATAAAGTATGTGAATCATCACGACAAATCCCACAGACACCCTGGCATGTATAACAGTAAGATTAGCATAGAACTGTGTTTAAAATACAATTTGGATAATTACATTGTCATTAATTGTTTTTTTTGAATTATGTTGTCTTTCGTGATTTCAATATAAGATGGCATTTGCTACTATACAAGTAATTTATAGAAGATTGTAAAATTAGTAAAAATGAACAATGCTTGAATAAAAAATGTATATATAAAGTAAATTGTGATCTCCATTTCATAAATATTTCTCTTGAAATGTAAGAACCTTTATAAATTGTGATTACTCTTCTCTAAATGGGTAAAAGCTAAAATACAAGCAAAGTTTAATGTAAATTAAAATCTATGTGCTGTGAAATAACTAATAGGCCCCCAAATGACAAGTTTCTGAAAAATCCTTTATGAAAGTAAACAAAATGTTATTTTATAGGAGGGTTAATATTTATGTCAACTTGACTGGACTAAGTTATGCCCAGATAGCTGCTAAAATATTATTTCTGGGAATATCTGCAAGGATGTTTCCGGAAGAAGTTAACTTAAATTGGTAGACAGTAAAGGAGACTTGCCCTCAAGGTGTGCCTCATTCAAGCCATTGAGGGCCTAAATCAAACAAAAAAGGCAGAAGAGGGGTGAATTCCCTCTCTGTGTTTGAGCTGAGACATCCATTTTTCTTCTGCCCTCAAATATCAGAGTTCCTGGCTCCAGGCTTTGGGATTCAGACCAGGACCCCATTCCTACCCATGCATTCTCAGGCCTTTAGACAGAATGAATTCCACAACCAGCTTTTCTGGTTCTCCAGTTTGCAGATGACAGGTTATGGGACTTCTTGGTCTCCATAACCATGTGAGCCAATTCCCAAAATCAAAATCAAAATATATATATATGAAGAACACTAAATGTATACAATGTATCATTATTAATTGGGGTTCTCCAGAGAATACAGAACCAATTACATATGTATATAATGTATAATTTATAAAATTATATATTATATATAATATACATAATTCATATACTTATATATTATATAATTTATATAATATTATTATATATATATATATATATATAATTATGACATGCAACTTGCAACAACAACATAAAGACAGCAACTGCCTGAAGCAGATACTGCCCTTGGGTTGTTAGAAACTAGAAGCCTGTGAATGTGGAAGGAAACCAAGACTTCTGAGGAGGGGGTGTAGCTGGGTAGATATAAAAGCTCCTGTGGGGCAGGGCTTACAGAGGGAGAACTTGCAACTTGATTGAGGGGCTGCTGCCTGACAGTTGTTAGTTATAATTAATATATATAGATATTTATATATAATAATATATTTATATATTATATATTTATTATATTTTCATTTATATATTATTATTAATATTATTAATTACTATATTACTTAATATTATAAATATTATTATTTATATATTATATATAATATACAAATCATACGATTCTGTCTCCAGTTCCCAACCTAGCATGAATACTCTACTACTTACACAGAGGAATGAGAGAAGAAATGTGTGGAAAACCGAGACTACTGAGAGGATACCCTGAGCTCTTAGTAGCTGGTGGAAATTGTTACTGGGAAAAGATCTACTCTTTGGTCTGGGGCAAGAGGCTTCAAGGCTGGCTGTGAAAGGATGAAACAGAGAAGAACTTGGACTTCTGCCATGTTTCTCCTCTCCATTGTCTAGAAAAGTGTGGCCCATATCTGAACCAGGGATGGAAGCATTTCAGGACTCAAGAGTTATGTTTGATCCCATTCTGAACAACTGACGGCTGAAAGAAAATAAATCATTATAAGTGGAGGGATGATGAAAAGCATTTGCTTGAGGTCCAGAAGAAAAGCTCAGGGGTCACAGAATCAAATGCATGTACAGTGTAGGCCATTTATGTTAATAAAGGCAATAGACATGTTAGAGTAAGTGAGACCTGAGTGTGTAGGGGTAAATTGATACTTACATGCTCCTTCTAGAAAACCAAGGGCCATTTAGTACCAACAGATGGTTGCCATGTTGTGAGCCCAGTAATGTCTTCCGATATTTCAAGGGAAGCCAGAGGTTTAATTTTTCTTAGAAATTTACCAACATTTAAGTGTTGTTTCATTTTTTAACTAAGTGAAAGCCAAATGAAACACATCTGTGGTCATTTATGGTCCCTCTTATCCATCTAGGTCCATTCTGAACACAACAGACAGAATCATATTTTTAAAACACAAATCAGATTGCTGAACATTCTCCAGGATCTCCCCATTTCGCCTGGAATAAAATAAAACATAATTTCCTGTGTCATATGATCTGTCTCATGCCTACATTTCCAAACTGCTTTCCTCATGCCAGGATGTTTTTTTAACATTTGTTGTTCTCTCTGCCCAGAATGTGATTACATCAGATCTTCACAAAGCTTCTTCTCATCTCTGTGGACTCCATTCAGTTGTTCTTTCCTTGGACCACGTTTCTAATACAGCCTCCCTCAAGCCCACCTCTTTCCTAGCCCAAGCTTTTTCTCTCCTTTTTGTTTTTTTTTGTTGTTGTTGTTGTTTTTTGTTTTTCCCACAATCTATCTGGAGTAATAGAATTTAATTGTCCTTTTATTTTGTCATTGATTCTAGAACATAAGGTCTATGAAAGCAAAGATTTTGTTTTGCTCATAGCTGTGTTTGGCATAATTTGTGGCACATAGCAGTTCTGTTGGATATTAAGCTTTTTACTCTCAGCTCCAAATCCACCCTTCTAAATTCTACTACTTGAAGCTAAAACTTGGCAAACCACCCTTCTCCCTTGCCAGCTAGATTCTTGTTAGCTTTTGCCAGGCAAGAGCACTCAAAGATATTGGAAGGCAGGAAGATGGAGAACAGACTTGCTTTCTCCTATTTTCCTGCTGTTCTGGCAGCAGCGGTTGATTCCAGTTTCCAGCTTTTTCCCACATCCCCACAACCAGCTTCATAGAATCCCATCTGAGACACTAACAATGGTCAGACAGCAGCCCCTCAATCAAGTTCTGAGTTCCACCTCTGTGAGCCCTGCCCCATAGGATGCTTTCATCTCCACCCAGCTATAGCCCTTCTCAGAAGTCTTGGTTTCCTTCCACATTCGCAGGCTTCTAGCTTCTAACAACCTAAGCCTCTTTCCCTTTGATCTCCCAGTCCCAGGGCAGTATCTGCTTCAGGCGGTTGCTGTCTTTACCTTGTTGTTACACGTTACATCGCTGTTCCCTTTTTACAGTTTCAGTCCTTTAATACCTGTTTCATCAATCCTGTTACAAAATGCTCTCTTAACTAGTGTGATTTCTGCTTTCCTTACTGGGCCTCTACTGATACAGTAGGTCTTTAATAAATATTTATCACATTGATGAATAAATGAATGTGGCCAGCAGACATCTACTTTGTAAGATGTGCCCTAGAGATACTACTTACTAATTTCTTGTGGCAGTGAATCATCCTTACACACACACAGCCTTGGCAGATTTTTCCTTGGAGCCACTTGAATGCCTTGGTCAAATGCTGCGTGCTCCATCTGCTTGTACTCTACCTCCAGGGCTGGATTCTGATCTTTAGAAGACCTTAAGATTAGAGAAGATTAAGGTGTCTTGAATGGGTAATTCAAAATAAAATATCTATATAGAGAGATAGAGACATAGTGGTACACATGTATAAAATAAATGTAAGACTAGCAAAGCTATTTTCTCATACCAAGTACTTTAGTGTTTTTTAAAAAATTATTTTTATTTTTATTTATTTATTTATTTATTTATTTATTTATTTTGAGATGGAGTTTTGCTCTTGTTGCCCAGGCTGGAGTGCAGTGGCACAATCTCAGCCCACCTCAACCTCCACCTCCTGAGTTCAAGCAATTCTCCTGCCTTAGCCTCCCAAGTAGCTGTGATTACAGGCATGCGCCACCACGCCTGGCTAATTTTGTATTTTTAGTAGAGATGAGGTTTCTCCATGTTGGTCAGGCTGGTCCCAAACTCCTGACCTCAGGTGATCCTCCCACCTCGGCCTCCCAAAGTGCTGGGATTACAGACATGAGCCACCACACCCTGCCAAAAATTTATTTTCATATCTAATTCCTCCCAGAAAAATATCCTCCTCTTTCACTTGTAGATATCTCTGCTTTCCTGATATCCTTATCATGTGTTCTGTCTATTACATGATTCAGAACTCTGTTTATTAACAGTCTTCAAATAACTACAGGAAGAAAACGTCCAAAGACGTAAAGCTCTAGAATTATTCAGGTAGACACTGAATTTTACCTTCATTGCTTGACCCTCTGGAGAACCTAGACTCATCCTGAGATAGGCTCTTGCTTAATTTCCTGAAGCTCTTACATTTATTGAGTGTTTTATATTTGCTATGGCCCACACCAGAAACTTTATATATATTTCATTGCATTTTAGTCTCACAAAACTACTGTGAATTAGAAACTATTTACTCTTATTTATGCCCTGACAGAATCCAATAGAGTGCTGAGTACCCCCAGGTACTCCATAAACTATGATTGTGCCTCTCAATATTTTAAGAGTTTACAATGTGCCAAGAGTTCTTCAAGTTACTTTGCATTTATTAACTTATTTAATCATTAGAACAACATTTTTACCCTGATTTTACAGATGAGAACACTGATATGCAGAAAATACCTCACCCAAGTTCGAATACATGGCAGAAACAGGATTTGAAACCCAGCAGCCTTGGTTTAAAGAGTTCCATGCATCTAACTGGAAAATGACATGTAGATAGCTTTATTAAATTTGCCTGATCTAAACTGAGTTAATGCTTTTTAAATTAGTGTCTTCAAAGAAAACCTGTGTTGTGCTGTTCAGTGTCTCATGGATGATCTAACTTACGGTCCCCAAAATGTTTAAATATGAGTCCTTCCATCAGCATCAGTGTTAGTAGCCCTACTTTCAATTCCTCTTAGTTGACAAAATAGATTACAAAGTGCTGTGATTAAGCCAGTACTTTATAGTTCTTGCTAAAAATTCTTCAACTTCTTCTTATCGTCTATAAGACAAAATCCAAAATCTACAACTTGACCTGGCCTGCCCAGCCCCAGCTTCCTGCAATGATTACAGTCTTGCCACCTGAGTCTTCCAGTTTTCCCTGCAGGTCGGGAGCCTTCACGTGGAGGCATTTCCTCTGCTGAGAATGGTTCTCCCCTTCCCCTTCCATCTGTAACTAGTAAATCCACACTCATGCTTTAGATCTCAAATGTAAATTCATCCAAGAACTCTCTTCATCCTCCAATTTTCACCAGGTCTCCTGTCATTCAACTTAGTGGTTCCCTAAACGTCTCCTTCAGAGTACCTATTATTTCATTACACAATTAGATGTGTATTTAATTGTTATGCACCTATCTCCAACAAAAACAGAAACACTTCTGAGAGCACAGACTGTCTGTTTCATTCACTCAGCCTGTATCCCCAGCACCTATTATTACGTAAAAGCAGGTGGACACTTTTAGATTCTCATGACATAGACAGCTTTTTCAATCTTCATCCGACATACAGGATGAAAATTTCTATTGTCCCATGAATCTCTGAAACAAGTGGTTAATATTAATAACACCAATAATAGCTAACACTTAATGAGCAGTTTCTATTTTCCAGGCACAGTTTTAAGAGCTTTGAAATTTGAAACTCAATTCATCTTGACAACATTGTGAGATTGCTACTATGAGCTAGGAGATTGGTACTATTAAGCATTCTACTCAATATATATATGCTTCAAAGATAGTGAAAAATTAGATGCTGCTCCCTTTTGACCCAGAATAAACCCTGAGGCCATCACTTAGTTAAAAATGATTCTCAGAAATCTTTCACTTGCCGAGCAACTGGCCCAGCAGTTGAATATCCTTGTGGTTTCAGACCAGAGTATAAGTTGTCCTCAACCTCTGAGTAGTGATCACTGAAGTGAGAGGTTATGGCTGCAAGGAACCCCAAATTAAACACATACAAATGCTAATAGGGGTCAAAACCAATAGCATCGAATACAAAAAAGTGCCACTGTTTTTCAAATATGACTAGTAAACTTCAAATTCATCTGAAACTGTTTCTCTGTTAATCACAGTTCTCGTTATTTTCTTAACACTAGAAGAACTACCCTCATGGCCATTGAAAAGGATTCTCATAGTCAAATAGTTCAGGAGCTACTGCTACAGATAATCCATGAAGGGCTATAGACCATTATATCAGTTTTATTTCAACACTTACATTGCAACTCATTCATACAACTTAGATATGACAAATGTACTAACTCTATCTACATGTCATAAATCGTCTATACAAATGTACCTGAACTACACAGCAATCTTCCAACACCTTTCTCTAGCTTCCAGAACTCTTTCACTCAGACAAAAAATACCTAGTCTTCTTAGTTTAACAAACTATAAACAAACACTGTAAAGTTTTCAAAATTAATAATCACTTTCTCATATCTCTGATTCAAGATACTATCATCACCATCCCTATATTTTTGGCAATTAAAATTAGATTAGTTACTACGTAGTGAATTACTTTTAAATTAAGAAGAGGTGGGATGAAAGTTCTAAATAATAGTGTAATCTAAAATTATCTTTCTTAAGAAGGTGGCCATCACAGTTCAGAGACCCTTGCATGTTCCTCAAAGAATGCTACAAAAAAACAGACTATAATCCACTTGCTCTACTGAGCATATACAAATAATTTTACATTTTAGGAAGTCATGATCTATGTCCGGTAACAAATACTAGTTCCTTTGGGTCGCATGTAAAACTAGAACCGCTTTTCAGGTTTGGCTCTGGAAAATTTAGAGAAAGGGGATAGCAAAAGGAGAGAGAGAGAAAGACTATGACTAATAGGAAGACAATATGTGGAATAAAGAAGTTTTTAGATTCTAGGACATTAAAGAAATTTTCAAGGTTTATCTGACTTAAGTCATAAGAAACTTAATGGATGCAAATTCCTAATGCACCTTGAATTTTTGAAAAAATGAATTATAATACCAATTATAACTAATAGAGAAAGCCAATTAACAAGCAAATTAGTAAAATAAATAGCATATACAATGGAGGAAAGTAAGGCAGAAAAAAAAAGAAAGAAAGAACAATACCTGGTTCCAATGAGGGCAGTTTTAAATAGATAGAGGAAAATCTCAGGGACAAAGTGACATTTGTGCAAAGATCTGGCTGTAATGAAGATTGAAGTCATGAGGATGTGCCTTTTCTATCAGAAGGAACAAATCTGGGAATCTAAGAAGTATAACTAAATTTAGAAAAAACATTGTATAATATACATTTTTGTCCTCACACTTTAGTTTCATTGTGTGTGGGTTTCACTCCTTTGTATTGAGTTCTGATATAGTAATAAAAATTGAGACTGAGAATTTGGAGGGAAAATTACACCTGTTTTCAACTAATTTGGTTTTTCATGTAGTGTTGCATATTTCATGTATTTGAATATTGGTTTTTCAGCTGTAACCCAAAAGAGTCCCTCTGGAAATGACATAGTACATCTCTGTGGGATATATTTCCTGCATCTAAAAAATGCACAATAAAAAAGTAACTCCATAGTGTCTGTGTTCCATCAACCATAGCCTATTTTCTAATTGCAATACATGTATGCTCCTTTCAAAGTTTACTTTATCTATGTTTAAACATCTTCACAGACTTATTTTTAGATCTTTGCTTAGCTTGACTTTATTCCATTTAGAAGAAGACTATTTTGATATTTTGGAGAAACTTGTATGTTTATAATTAACTATTAAACATGGGGCTGTATTTAAAATAAAAACTATTTTAAGGGGAGAAAGGAAGGAAAGGAAGGGAGGGAGGGAGAGAGGGAGAGAAAGAGAGAAAGAGAAAGAGAGAAAGAAAAGAAAGAAGGAAAGAAAAAGAAAGAAAGAAAGAAAGAAAGAAAGAAAGAAAGAAAGAAAGAAA